>NC_083464.1:8225000-8322500 GCF_030014155.1 Tachysurus vachellii | reverse complement strand
ATTTAAAACACCTTATACAGTGTTTTCAGGTTGATGGTGTCTAAAGTCTGTAACCCAGTGAACCAGTGTTGATGTATCATCGATAGAGAATTCAAAGCAATGCCGTACGTCACTCTGGATAAGAACGTCGTTGAGAACAAATGCCGTCAGTAAAGTAAAGTAAATGTAGATGTAGATGTACATGTACTGCCACTGCCAATACAACCATCGCAAACATTCCATAGGTTTATCTCTAAAGTGAACAAAGTGAGATACTGTATATAATCATGATTACTAAACACTCGAACATATACACACCCAAGAAACTAAGCCTTAATTGGCATGATAACCTAAGACGATTCTACTTAAGAGTGCTTTTTTTTCGTGATTAGACGAAAGCATACACAGAGATCCGTAAGGTTTCAGTGTCAGAATCAGTGAATCTATGTGTCGAGGGTTTGAACATTCTGCATTCTATTCTAATTTAATACAAATTTTTATTAGAAATTAAATTTGACCAAAAAGTAGAATCTTATTTACATGAATTTCAGAGTATTTGGTTCATGCCTTTTTTTTTTTTTTTTTTTTTTTTGGACTCCAAATAGAGCAAAATTAATTTCTTGGTTTTTAATATTTTCAAATTCTAAAAATCTTCTGTTCAAATCCAATGAATTTTTCTAAAATAAAAATCCCAAATGTTCAGTATGTCTCAGACTCTTGGATCCCACTGTATTGTTCTTGTGCCAAGCACAATAAAAGTGCACATTTCATTTACACACAAAGAAACATCCACCTGCCTCACACTGTTGTGCAGCTGAGTAGTAAATTCGTTTATAATCAGACTGGATTGGGTGGCGCTCATTACATGGCTTTAGTTTTCATGGACAAACTTGGATGAGTTTGTGTGTGCTGGAAGAATGAAAAAGATGAAAAATAATAATTATTTAAAAAAAAAAAAAAAAAAAAAAAAGAAACCTTTGAGAGATAGTGTACCAAAGAAAAATTCAGAGATGAACAAGCAGACAGAGAAAGACAGTACGACATAAAGAAAGGGAAAAAAAAAACACAACAACGTTGAAGTGGAAAAGCACATTGTTTCTCTTTCATACAACCTCTCAGACTTTTCCTACACATCCTCAACCGAACCAATTAGCAGTGTTTCATCTGCTCTCTTGTCTGAATGGGGTAAAGACATAAAGGTCACTGGAAATAAATTTAAGTGCATAAAGGAAATCAGTCAAGTATATAATTGCAAAGAGGGTTTTGTGCATGATAAGTATTTTAACATTCCCTTGTTTCTTTCCAGACGAGCTCTGATATAAAGTGCATATAAAACACCTCAGACTAATGCGGATTTCGAGCTTTCAGGTACAATTAAGCTGGAGAGAGAGGACGAGAAAGTAGGTGAAGGGAAAAAAAAAAAAGGAAAAAAAAAAAGGAAAGCTTTAAAAGGTCACAGACATGTTAACACAGCCTAATCAGAGCAGTCCTTACAGCCAAAGTAATTCTTAAGATTATTCCTGAACGAGCACGACTAGGTCATGATTACCATTTTAAAATCACAATCAGGTATTTCTATTTTTAATGGCATGACATTTTTTTATATTTCATAGAGTTGAGTTTTAATATGTGCATTAGCATGCAGAAGAAGCTGCACGGTCTGCACAGTAATGCGAATGAATCGCAACTAATGCTGAGGCAGATACACTGCGAAATATGACGTCATGGGGAATATCGTGATATGGCATTTTACTTTTATTATTAAGAAGACGAATAAACTTATTTCTAGACAATTTTACATTTCAAGCTTGTAAAAGTAAAATATTGTTATATCTTGGCAGATAATTTGGCTCATTTTAAGTACATATTTACAAGAAGTACTACAAGCAGTACAAAAAGGCAAAACTAAAGAAAAGAATATTAATTATTAATTAAAATTAAAATTAAATTAAATTTATTAATTAATATTAAATATGAATATTAATTAAAAACACTAAGATATATCTACAGATAGGCTTAATAAGTGGTAGGGATGTTGTGGTAGCCTAGTGTTTAAGGTGTTGGACTACTAACTCAGAAGGTCATGAGTTTGAATCCCAGGTCCAGCTGCCACTGCCGGGCCCCTGAGCAAGGCCCTTAACCCTCAATTGCTCAGTTGTATAAACTGAAAAAAAAATTGTAAGTCACTCTGGGTAAGGGTGTCTGCTAAATGACAGAAATGTAAATGTAAATGTAATACTCGTATATTTGTTTTAGGTGTAGTCTTGTTGAAAATAGACATTCCATGTGCTGTAATGTCATTTTTTTTTGCAAAGTATTAGACAATGTGGGAAAAAATGCTTGCTGTAAACATCAAGCCATTAAATCATACCTGCTGCTGTAATCACAAAGACTGCTTTTTTCCATTACAATAAGCACATACTAAACATCCTGACAACACATTTGTCACCCATAAGAAGATCGGTTGCTTTTTTCATGTCATCTCAAGGAGTTTTTCCTTGCCAGTCTAACCTCTGGCTCATATATTAGGGCTATAAATCTCAGTTTTGGTAGCTACAAATAAAAATAAAATGAAATGAAATGATCAAAGAAATACTGCTCAGCAGTGTGTACATCCTGTGCGGTTCCGCTCCGCTCAGTCAGAGGCGTTTTCCTAGAACGGGCCATGTGTGTCCCTCCAAATGGCCCAAACCGGCTTGTTTATCAGTGCTCAACAACAATGCCATGCCAGCAGTGAGGCTAATTACCGCCACAGCTGCTGGAAAAAGGTACTAAACGAAAACAGGTGGCAGCTCCAAACTGGTGTACAGAAAATGGTCGTCAACAAACCACCATTGTCTTCCGGTGCACGTAGCAACAGTCGGCTTAATTACTGAAAACGCCTGGCTCATCCGCTTTGAACCATGCCACGACTTCTGGCACATTTCTCACTCTAATAACCATCATCGACAATACAGGTGCTCGTCTGCAAAACTAGAACAGAGAACGTCTAAATGAGAAAAAAGGAGAAAGAAAGAAAGAAATCAAGGGGAAGATTGCAGAGGGATAAAAAGACAGGCAATTGAAGTTAAAC
The DNA here is from genome assembly GCF_030014155.1 of Tachysurus vachellii. Lineage (NCBI taxonomy): Eukaryota > Metazoa > Chordata > Actinopteri > Siluriformes > Bagridae > Tachysurus > Tachysurus vachellii. The sequence continues at coordinate 8,319,448 of NC_083464.1, read as the reverse complement.
ATATCTCAAGCATGGGGAATAGATGGGTATGGGGTAATTTCCACAGCAGGGACACCAGACAATGAGAGACACCGAAGAGGAAAGAGGGGTTTGATTGGCGCGCCATCCTGAAAATGTCACACTGACCACAGGAACAATCAGAACGGATGCAAGAAAGTGTGAGTGATTGCTGGTAAACATGACATACCATGCTTTTACTTTGCTCTGGATGAAGTCTGGAAGACACCTGTGCAAGGACACTTTAGGTTTTAGTTTAACCTTAACTGCGAGTTCAGACCAATTCCAACTGCACCAAAAAAGTACAACTCTGTCCAACACTTACTGTAGAACAAAGACTTAGAATGAATACTAAATTCCACATGCTCTCAACAATAGCCTACTGTTGGAATTAATTAGAATTCAAAATATATATATATATATTTCTACGACACAGTATGGATCAGTGGTATTTTATAATGGATAGCATTCATTAATAGTGTCATTTTTTTTTAAGAAAACGGTGTGATCATTTATTTAACGTATGCAAAATGACATTTCTTTTGTTTTCCATTGAAAAAAAAAATTATTTTAATTAGAAAAAATATGTTTAAAACAAAAAAAAAGTCATTGTTTAACATTCATTCATTCATTCATTCATTCATTCATTCTCTCATTCATTCTCTCATTCATTCTCTACCGCTTATCCGAACTACCTCGGGTCACGGGGAGCCTGTACCTATCTCAGGCGTGATACACCCTGGACGGAGTACCAACCCATCGCAGGGCACACACACACACTACGGACAATTTTCCAGAGATGCCAATCAACCTACCATGCATGTCTTTGGACCGGGGGAGGAAACTGGAGTACCCGGAGGAAACCCCCGGGGCACGAGGACAACATGCAAACTCCACACACACAAGGTGAAGGCGGGAATCGAACCCCCAACACTGGAGGTATTTGCCAATATATACAGCTAATATATATCTATATCTATACGTGATATATATATATATATATATATATATATATATATATATATATATATATATATATATACATACGTGAATATATAATAATAAAAATATATTTTTTTAATTGATGCAAATTATTATTTTATATATATATATATATATATATATATATATATATATATATATATATATATATATATATATATATATGTGTGTGTGTGTGTGTGTGTGTGTGTGTGTGTGTGTGTGTGTGTGTGTGTGTGTGTGTAAAAAAGAATTAAATATGTGTTTAAAAAGAATCAATTAAAAAAAAAAAATTATATAAAAAAAAAACACCCTTGACTATGCAGAGAGAGCTTTTTAAGTGTATGGGGAAAATAGTGCAACTTTTTCCTCCTCTCTAAGTGTGCACAGCTGCCTCACGACACATTGAGGAATACGTTTCACTTCCACAAACACACTGATGCAAGATTATCATAACACACCACTGGATTACAAATGCAATGCTAAACACTGTCCTGTTAACGGTTAACTATTCATTGGCTATCCATCAGAGGAAACCTTTAAAAGCTATAAGTAGAACAATACAGCTCAATGTTTCGCAATCTGAAAAAGGTACAAATAAGTAACCTGTTTGGGAGGCAATAATAACCTCATATCTATAACCTCACTATAATTTATGACTCGCAGGATTTTCAATAGAGAAAACTGCCGGTCAGAGGTTTAAATTTAGTGCCTTCCAGGTGAAGTGAGAAAGCTTCTCAGCTTCTCCACCATGCTAATTCATACACTGTCAAAAAGACACAGCTCCCCGTTCCTGTTCACTGGCACGTCGTTTTCTGCTCTCGGTCTACAGCCCCGCTTGCCCTGAACCTGAGGTGACACCTGAAGGTAAGGAAGTTGGCTGAATCTACAGAGCAGGACTTTTTGCACCTTGTAAGCAAATCTTGCTGAATATGACCTCATCCTTACTGTAAAGCAGCAGACTCAAATGCATAACTCTCTAAGACAGCTAATTATATTAAAGCAGGGAGCAGACACAACTCTCTATGACTGCAGACTCTGACCTGGCTCATCGCGGGCACGAACGACACCCACTTAAGTTTTCTTTTTAACTTTTGTCTCAAATCACACTGTGGACAGCTCACTGGCTCTTCCTGTGCATAATACGTGGAGGTGAGCTAAAGGACAGGGAAGGATGTGACGCAGCCAGATTGTTAGTGCTGGCACAGAAGTGAATGAGGTGACTGAAGTGTAAAGTCACATCCAGTAAAGGAATATAAAATCAATCGCTTCAATAGGCAACCAAAAAAAAAAACAAAAAAACACTGCTTTACTATCCAAACCGGGTATCGTAAAGCGGGTCCACTATTAACCCGCATGAGTGGGCTGTGAAAAAAAATGGCACAGTGTGTGTCCTCAGACTTCACCACCAGGGCCAATACTCTACAGGTCTGTCAATATTAATAAATAATTCCCTAAGCTTAGCACCCTCTAAAAGTTATCCTCAGTGTGCTTCCATCAATACTTCCAATAAAAGCTGGTTTAAGAGTGAGCCTCACGCTCTGCTCCCAGTTTAATAAATTGTTCTTCTCGCTTTCCCTCTTTTTTGGCCTGCGCGTTCAGTGGACGCATTCAGCACAGAGGAAATGACTAGGGCCATAAATGTTAAGACATGACCTTTCTTTTTTGGCTCTTGAGAAACACTGTGGTTGTGTGTGTTCATGTTTCTTGTGTATGAAGTTATTTAGGAAAGCGAGATATCATCTACTGTGAATAATTGTTACCATTTGGGAATGCATGCAGTGGAAAGGTCTAATGCAATGACCTGGATATTGCACAAAAGGAGGACTGTTTTAAAGTTCACCGAGCTGCACGAGATTTCTAAAAATTTGCGTAAACTCTATGGAAGGAATTTTTTTCAAGGTTATTCTAAATGGTATAAAGTTGGCAAAATAAGAAGGATAGATAATGATTTGACCTTTTTTTTGTTTAATGTGTATAAACCCTGATGAATCTTTCTTTCCTAAGCTCATGCTGTACTTCAGGAGCATCGACAGGAGAACGTCCCACTTCCCGTCCTGATCGAGACCGTAGATGCTTCGCTGACATGAGACAGGACAAGAGACCTGAACTCTTAAAGCTACCTTTACAATAAACTGCACATCTGGGGATCAGAAATGTTAAACAGGTCCAGAAGCAGGGCTTAATGCTTACAAGCAAAACACTCAACAGCCCTTATTAAAATACAAACCGTCAAGCATTTGTCTGAAACTGGCCTCGCTGGAAAGCATAAATCCAACTGTCAGTAGAATTGCACGCTCAAATTAATTGCGCAATTAAGATTCTCTTTGCTTGGCAGCCCTGGTGTCTAATGGATCTGTGACAACTGCGATCTGATCATAAAGAGGACTTTAATGCAGTGTTTAATTACTACTCCGTGCTGAACCGAGATGATGCGCCGTTCGCGCCGTCATCCGACGATCTGGCAAGCTGCTGTGCATCAGATCCGCAGCCGATTTCCTTTGGTTGCACAAATAGTTGGGATTAATGAGCGAGGATGATGCAGATGTGCAAAAGCCCGGTGAAAGAGAAAACATCCTGTGCAGCTGGGTATTTCTGATTAAAAAGGTTTTTTTTAAAGCAGTCTGTCAGTCATAACGTGCTGTTTTTAATAATAGAAAGGCTGATTTTATAACATAAACGAATCAGAATATCAGCGTAAAACTAGCATTTTTAAATAGTGAAACATGGGTTCTGGCAAATTTATGCTTTCTCCTACAGACTTGATTCATCTTATAAGCCTGTTATCATGCTGCCCATGTACTGCATCAGAAAGGAAATCTTAAGACTGTGCAGTGCATCCAGTTGTAGCGGCCGAGTGCAAATGTCAGATGCCTCTACATTCAATTTTCAATTCAATTTTATTTGTATAGCACTTTGAACAACAGCCATCGGCACAAAGCAGCTTTGCAGGAATATGGATGTAGATTTATATTTAGATCCCTAGAGGTGATGGCGGAGGAGAGAAAAAAAAAAAAAACTCCCTAAGATGACATGATGAAGAAACTGTAAAAAGATCCAGGCCCAAAAGGGAATAACAGTCATCTGGAAACAGCTGCACACCACAACAGAGCTTGGACAAAGCTTTAAGTACTAACCTAAAATTCACACTTGTGCAACATACAAACTACAAAAACGTTTGCTAATCTATTTGGCTTTTTATTTAAGCTCAAAAGTATAGAAAACTTCAATGCTTGTGATTTGAATGCTGGATAGTTGGATTATATTTTCTGATATTATTTGAGTGCATGTAAGAATTTCTTTATACTTTTGTTGAAAATTTCTTACTCGGACCAATGTGGAGATATCGAAGATATTAAGTGATTCAAGATTTGATAATTAGCAGTAGCCAGCTCTGAATGTAAAAACAGGATTAAATTAGATTTGTAAAGTTTGTCGCGACAAACTTTGATGTTGGCTTCGACGATGCAAGTATTTGCAAAGGCCGGTGCTTTATGGAGGCGAGTGGACATAAGGGACAGTGTTATTTTAGAAGCAAGTGGACAGAAAGCTAGGGTGCCAAAACATTTGGAGGCAAGTGGAGTCAAGCATGTGACATCATCTGAATACTCTTGAGGAAGTTTCCCTCATTGGGCTGAGTGTTTTGATGTCACATGTCCATGTTGTGCTAATGTTTTTTGTTTTCACGTGACATCACATGACGTCATGTGACATCATCAGAATACACGTGAGGAAGTTCCCCTCATTGTTCTGAGTGTTTTGATATGTCACATGTCAATGTTGTAAAAAGTTTTTTGATTTTGCATATTTTGGGGGCGGGGCTGCGGCACAACCGAAAGGACAGTCGGTACACCGATTTAAACCTTTGTTCATGTTACTTCATGCACAGTTTACTTGTAGAACTGGACAACTATGAACCTTAGTGAGTTTATTACATGTACCGGTGTCTCACATGGCCTCCTACCAGATATGTCCCACCTAGTCCCAGTCTCGACGCTATTCTTTTAAGAATAAGGTATTAGTGGTGATGAATACGTTTTGTTTGACAGTAATTCAAACAGATGAACAGAAAAAGCAGAGATACACACGGAGCTAGCGCTCATTACCAGATCCGAACACAGCGGACGTGGCTGAGGCAACCTCGCTCTAGTAGTGACGGCTTGTTGCTGCCAATTCCGACTCAACAGGTGAAAACCTGGGTGTTGTCACTTTCAATAAGCATTCGGTGACTGTGCGCACAGAACGATTCATTTCCACTTCTTTCTTGCCTTCTTCTGTCCAGTGTGCTTGCTGAGGCATGACATTGACTGATTTATTTCTCTGAGGAAAGAGCAACAGATAAGAGAGAATGTATTCATGTGAAAGACAATGTTCGATGTGCGCTCGTCACTGCGGTTTAGGAGCAGACACACATTCGAGGCAGCACGCACCGAACGATAAAATGTGCTGATAAAATGTCCAATAGTGGTCAGGTGGCCCGTAGCGACTTTCTTGTTTACGCAACGGAATTGTGTGGCAGGCCGCTTTAATGCTCTCTGCCGCCTATCATGCTGCGGGCCATATTAGTGTGCTAGGTAATTGCCTCTGTGGACATGAATAATTCAAAGTCGTTGGCCATGGCCTTGGAGTGAGTGTGTGTGTGTGTGTGTGTGTGTGTGTGTGAAGATTTCATTAAGCGCTGCACGTCTGCCTTTGCGCACTTCTTCCTTCAATGCACTTATCCTGGTTTTTGTTTTGAATTTTGAACTGATACGTTTTTATTTTTTTTAGCGGCAGGGATTTCTGACGCCTCAGTGCCTCCGATTCTTATCCCAGCTGTCTCATCTGTTGCCTTTATATCTATTTTCAAGCCAAGATCTCCTGCTTGGCTTCTTTCTGACTCATCTCCATCTTTTCCAGCAACTCTGCAGCTATCAGCTCTGCTCACGAGCCATAAAAGTAGAGACAGGAAAGTAAATTAACGCCTTTAAAACTTCAGCTGGCATAAAACGCCATAGATGACTTCTCTATTGGGTGATTAGGAGTGTGAATCTTGATCATGATGATGCTGGGATCTCAACGAGTCATAGTTTCTGGGTGGGAAACATGACAGTCCTGACTATCCTGTCCATCAGTCGGAAGCCAATGACAGGCTTAGAGTAGCTTATGTATACATGCGTACAGAATGGCTGATTAGCGCCTATGATGTGAAGAAATCACTTAAAATCAAAAAAGTAAGAACGGACTAAGATTAAATCATGAGGAATAGGTAGATAACGATAATGTAAGGAACAAGATAAACACTGGCTTAACATTTTAGAGTTTTTCCAGGAGCTTTTAAGTCATGCAATGCAAATATCCCTCTTCATTCTTCTCTTATCTTCTGTTGATTCATACAGGCGAACCGCAGCAACAGAGAGAGCGCTATAAATACCAGGACACGGGATCACGCCTATCAGCATCTCCGCACTTAGCCAAGATTTGAGTGTTTGTGTAAATTCCCCAACACAACTCGGCTGTGTCCTTACTGCACTGGTGTCTCGCTCCCCTCGACTGAAACCAATCCTCCCTTCAACTCCTCTTCAAGGGCAGTGCTCCATTGATCCGAGCCTCTTTGGAGTTCACTGGAGCTTCTTTCTCTCTCTCTCTCACTCTCTCTCTTTCTTTGTCTTTTCTCCCTCCTTTATACGGCGAGGGCCGGGTGCGGGCGTCAAAGCTCATTTTTCAGTGCATCCCTGTGGACCTGCTCACACTGTGAGTAAAGGTTAGAGCCGACACCCTTTTCAGTAAGTCACTGCCCGTGCTGAGGAGCATCTGCCCAAAGCCTAGACACTCCCTCGAGCTTAGGAGAAGGCTAATCAAATGCACAGTGCAGAAGCAAAGAGGTGAATAAATATCATGAGAAGGCTAAAGGAAACCATATTAAGCCCTATTATGCCTTCAGAAGAGGTCTATGTACAGTATATGTGCAAACTAAAAACATTTTAATCTGCAATTTCACTTCAATTTGTATTGAAACGATTTGAGTAACATTTTTTACTTCATTATGAAAATTGAAGTAAACAAAGTGGTCAAATTCTAGACCTCTGGAGCTGGATAAGATCCAGTGACATACGGCTAAGTATGGTGACCCGTGCTCAGAATTTGTTCTGTGCATTTAACCCATCCTAAGTGCACACACACAGCAGTGAACACACACACACACACACACACACACACACACACACACACACCCGGAGCAGTGGGCAGCCATTTTATGCTGCGGTGCCCAGGGAGCAGTTGGGGGGGGTTCGGTGCCTTGCTCAAGGGCACCTCAGTCGTGGTATTGCCGGCCAGAGACTCGAACCCACAACCTTAGGTTTAGGAGTCAAACTCTCTAACCATTAGGCCCCGACTTAGAAAGGGACAGTCACGTCTTCCCTAAAGATCCCTAAAGTTTGGTGATCGTGTAGGAGAAAAAAAAAAAAAAATCACTCGAGGCCACGTTTTATATTCAGCTAATCCACATGTCTGGATTAAGATCCGTGAGCTGTAACGTTCAGAAAGTAGGTCAAGACCCCTAACTCTATCAAAGGTACACTGTGTCCATTAAAACAAAAAATGTAAAATAGTAAAGCTAGGCAACTGCAGTGGGTTTTCAGCTGGGCATGAAGATATTTGTGTTACCAAAAAAAAAAAAAGAGAAAAAGAAAATAACCAATAACTTTTAATTATTATTCCTCTACATCATTTCAGGGTATTTTACTTTGTCCTTTTTTGCTTACGTCCTCGCTTGCTTATTCACGTATTCATTAGAAGTGAACATGGGCCCATGTTCTCGATCGTGAACCATTTAACGTAAATAAATAAATAAATAAAAAATGCTTCACTCTCCATTAGGACATGATGATCTCATTGTGTCTGAAAGGTGCTAATTACCGTGTCATGTATTGCTTATCTCTGCCTGCTCGACAAATGAGCAGGTCAGCTGTTTTGTTCTCTTGATATGATTCACCAGAAGACAGCAAAAGACAGCATCCACCTCTCGGCTCTGTCTGGAGTTCCCCACAATGCACTGTGCTTAATTTAGGACTTTCAAGATCATAAGCAACGTTGCAGTAAAGTTTCTACCGTTCCTCCATCCAACAAGCACAGAGTTTCCCCGCTCCACATGCCACCGCATCGTCCAACCATCTTCCCCTAATCCATTCATCCACCCACTCAGTGCCCATCTCTCTACCAGTTTCAAAACAACAGATGAAATAAACTGCCACTCTCGCTCTCTCTGCTTTGTCTGCAATAACCTTCAGCTGTAGAATGATGTCTCACTAATCTGATTTTTATGAACATGAGGGTATGGATTATTGAGATGCTTTAATGCTGAACTGAGAGTGTTGCAGAGCCAAAGCTCCCTGAATGTTAATGTGGCAATGAGAGTAATGAAGCGTCCAACTGCTTTCTTTCTTTCTGTTTCCCCTCAAAGAAAAACACAGAATGTTTTTGAAAATCAAAGCAAAAAGATCCATAAACAAGGAGAGAAAGAGAGACTTTGGAATAGCAAGGAAAGGAAAGCTACGAGAGATGACGCTAAGGAGTGGGAGGTGACTATCTATCTATTGTCACTATAGGAATGAAAGGGAAATGCTGTGTGTGTGAGGGAGTGAGAGAAAGCTACGACATGACAACACTTTCTGAGCTTCTTTTGCACTCTACGAAGATTATCAGTGTATATAGAATAATGCATTTTTACTGCGTCCAAACTCATTTGACTAACGCTTCTCGAAGCCTGTGAAAGGCGGAGTGAAATAAAACGCACTCGAATATCTCATCCGTCAGTCAGTCAGTCGGTGGTGAGAAACACACTCACTCACTCATTTTCTACCGCTTATCCGAACTACCTCGGGTCACGGGGAGCCTGTACCTATCTCAGGCGTCATCGGGCATCAAGGCAGGATACACCCTGGACGGAGTGCCAACCCATCGCAGGGCACACACACACTCTCATTCACTCACGCAATCACACACTACGGACAATTTTCCAGAGATGCCAATCAACCTACCATGCATGTCTTTGGACCGGGGGAGGAAACCGGAGTACCCGGAGGAAACCCCCGAGGCACAGGGAGAACATGCAAACTCCACACACACAACGCAGAGGCGGGAATCAAACCCCGATCCTGGAGGTGTGAGGCGAACGTTCTAACCACTAAGCCACCGTGTCCCCCGGTGAGAAACAGACTGGGTGAAATAGCGTACCTGTAACATGGCATGCTTTTCACCCTCATTATTCTGAACACAGCTTTTTAGTCGCTTACGCGAACTGAGCCAAGACTGAGAGAGTTAAGCGAAAGCGTGTACAAATGTATGGTCCAGAGGCGTGATTCTGCATCTGATTACATTTACAACACAGACTGCAGAAGTGAGAAAGCAAATATGGTGTGTGTGTGTGTATGTGTGTGTGTTTTACCACTTCACGAGGCAGGAAGGTGTCCTCCTGGCGGACGACCTGCAGACTAACAGTGCCTCCCATTGGAGTGGAGCGGAGAAGTGCCACCACCTCCTCTTGAGTCTTCCCGTTCAGATCCACCCCGTTCACCTACACACACACGGACACACACACTTTATTTGAACATACAAAATATCTTCACTTCACTATAAACTGGAAAAAATGGTCTAAGCAACCCTGATTAGTTAGCATAAGTGGTATGTTAATGCAGGCTAAACGTTCCTGGCAATGCATCATGAACTTAATGTTAGAATGTAATATATTACAATCACAATGTGTGGAAACATATCTAAAAATGTGGGGTTTTCATACAGCAGTATCTCTCCAGCACAGTGTGTTAGACTGTCTTAATCTGTGGCCTAGTGAAAAACGATTAGGATGTATTTATTGATAGAGACTTTTGGAAGTTTCTGTGAATAAAAGTGCTGCAAATGTAAAAGAATTATGCAGTCCGACTGGAAACTGGTGGGGAAAAAAGCACCTATACCCTATAGGTCTAGAGAAAAAAGAGGAAAACATTACATTTAGATCCCTAAACTGCATTTATTACATCACTCCAGTAATAGTACTTTCAAGAATAAGTGACAATAATAACATGGGTTTTCTTTCAAGTGTTGCTTGATATTAACTATTCAATTTAACCAACAGAGTTTGTTCTTGTTTACATTTTAATTTCTGGTTAATTAAGAAAATACAGTTTTGACATGAGGACATGAGGACATGAGACGCAGCCGTGCAGATAATATTCTCCCATGTTAGTGTAATGAGTACTCTATTAGTCATTTGTTTCATGGTGAACACTTGTACACCTTGTACACCTAGGACACTTGTCATTCGACAGGAGAGGAACCTGATAAGATCATCATCATCTGTCGTATCCCGTCCACCACGGGTTCAGTATGAGGTGCGTCCTGAGATCCTTTTCTCTTCTGGGTGCTTATAAAGTGTGGTTATGTGAGTTATTGTACACTTCCTGTCTATTTAAACCGGTTCTGCGTTTAGAATTGCAACTCAGTGGAAGATTTAGGTTTTTCACACCATTCCGTGTAAACCATATAGAAATCCCAAGAGATCAGTAGTTTATGAAATACTCTAAGCAGACTGTCTGGTACCAAATACCATACGATGGTTACAATCACTGAGATTACATTACATTTTTCCCCGTTCTGATGCAAACATTAACAGAAGTTATGCAATGCATTGCTGCCCCATCAGGAAATAGCAGAAACATGGGATGTACCGGTGTTCCTATTAAATCGGACGGATTGTACGATACAATATCCAGTGTGTTTGTGTGTGTTTTTTTTTTTTTTTTTAAATATACTCTACATTGCTAATATCCTCCCTGCTCCCTTTTTTTCCTTCTTCTTCATTTACCTGGAGTTTTTTTAGAGACTAGTTTAGTGTATCTAGTACCCACCTGTCTCATTCTTCCCTAAATGCTAATTCATCTTAGAATATATCAAAAGCTTATTAAACTACCGTGACCCCAAAGGAATACAAAAAGCCTAGACAATAAAATGCATTTGGATATTAAGTTACAAAAACAGCAAAAGCTCAGAGTTAATTTCTTCCCTCTGCTCCTGCATCTGGGACCACAACCTGCTGATACTCAACACGCCCAAACACGGTTACAAACACAGCATAAGCGAGGGTTCTGACTGGTCTAATTTACACACCAGCATGACTGCGGTGATGCTGATGCAGGCCGAGTGTGTGCACAGCGGTGTGTTGATGGAGCCAGGTGAGTGTGCGACTGGAGGCCAGTGAGATCTGAGTCAGCCTCTGCACTAGCCACGGTTTCAGGCACGAACTCCAGCAGTGGAACAAGAACATGCAGGTGTGCCACTATATTGCTAAATAAAATGTCCCATTTTTACAAGCTGGCCAAAATGGTTTCTTTAAAACTTTTTTGAAACACTTCTTTTTAAAATACTACCTTTTATTCCCTTTCACCAAAAATGCAAAAAGACATCCTTCACTCCGAACATGTCGCAGTATTTCCTTAGCCCTTAAACACGAACTTAGCTGTAAACCTGGTTTATGCTTTAGTCAATTCAGTGCAACTGTATATAGTAGCTAGCAGCAGTTAAAAATAGCCCAGAACATACACCTTCAATGGGGAAGTCGTGGCCTAATGGTTAGAGAGTTTGACTCCTAACCCTAAGGTTGTGAGTTCGAGTCTCAGGCTGGCAATACCACGACTAAGGTGCCCTTGAGAAAGGCACCGAACCCCCCCAACTGCTCCCCGGGCGCCGCAGCATAAATGGCTGCCCACTGCTCCGGGTGTGTGTTCACTGCTGTGTGTGTGTGTGCACTTTGGATGGGTTAAATTCAGAGAACGAATTCTGAGTATGGGTCACCGTACTTAACTGTATGTCATGTCACTGTCATAAGGACACATTACAAACCTCACTCATGTCAGACCTTTTTATTTTTTTTACTTTGGAAGAATATAAATAGAAATATTTACATTATTTCGTCAAATTTAAATCATAGTAATAACAAAATCTTTTATGAAGTTAGCAAATTTTTAGAATCAACTCTTTTTAAAATTGATCTGCTTGCTCAATTAAAAGTAATTGCTATCTTCATGCTGACAAAATATGTTCTCAAATTTTACGACCAAGCCAGGACTGTGAGCAAGACTGACGTCCAGCAATTCCAGCATGAGCAGCAAGAAGCAGGAAATGACTAAGAGAATGACGATGTTAAAAGCAACAGGTATAAACCCATGCGAGAAGCTTCTCTGTTATAGAAGGAATAGAAAGTTCTGTGGTGATATATATATATATATATATATCAGCTGCCAAGCTTCCATCTGTCTCACCTCCAGAAGCCGGTCATTGGCTTTCAGTTGGCCATCTTGGATGGCTGCTCCACGAGGAAGGATGTTCTTCACGTAGATTGGGGCGGAGCCTCCGATGGGGACGTCACGTGATGTGATACTGAAGCCAAGTCCTTCTGGTCCTGAATAAAGCAGAAATAAATAATTTGGAAAAAAACAATTACCGCCCATCAAAGCCCACAACTGAGCAAGAAATACTTAAAAAACAGCAACAATCTGTTGGTGCAATTCTGTAACATTGCAAAAAACCACTAATGCACAAATAAAGGCATGTCTTGCTTTCTAAAAGTTGATTATGGTCAGTATACTGCTTTAGGAAAATTCCCTGAGAACATATTAATATAAACACACACCCACAGACATACGCGTGCATGCAGACATGCTTTAACTTACCAACTAAATCACTGGCAAAGGCATTATATTGGCCGCAGTAAAATTACAGCCCAAGCTAAAGCCTAAAAGCTACTGTATCTAATAACCAATCAGAGTCCATCAGCAGGGCTATTTTCAAAACCTTCAGGGGAGTGGGGAAAAAAACAAAACAAAAAAAAAAACAGGTTGCTGTGCGCTCCATTAGTGCATGACTGGCCGTATGTGAACGTACATATCAAAACATACAAATGTCTAAACATGCGAGCGACTGCAAACCCTAATGAAATGTTTGAGGGCCATCTGTGAGCATGGCAAATTTAGCTCTGTCTAAAGCTCTGGAAAAGGATACGCTTATGAGCCTAACAGGATCGTGACAGTGTATATTTAAGTCTGTCAGATGAATCTTGCACTGGAAGGACGAGCCACTCGTTACAAGGCCAAGGTAAGACAGGTTCTTTTTTGATTGGCGCTCGATGCACTGAATCTTTAGGCAAATTGAGCTTTACAGCTTGCCACAGATGCTACTAAATCCTAGGGAAATGTAGTTAAGGGTTCAGGGATGGGGTCTCTAAAGCAATTTGCTTGCCATCCACAAAGCGACCTTTTTGGAAGAAGCAAATGAATATAAATGGGTCGACTGAGTGAAGCTGGAGAGCTCTACAGAGCAGGTCCGAGCATGGAGTGTACGGCGGCACTGACCTTATCACCGGAGAGGCCCTGCATTACTCAGAGAGCACAGACGGGCAAGCGAGACGATGCAGAGAGCGATAGGTGCATCGGGATACGTGTATCTTCATTTTAAGACACATTTATAGCCATTAAGTCAGGCTTCTTCACTATTTGGGCCACTCAGAAAGTAGCGCTCTTGGCCTGCTCAACCCAGGGGAAGAGTAAACATGCAGCACTAAAACGTACAGCAGGCTCATTCAGATCCATCTTTGCAATTCATGGGTCTAATTTTAGACATTCTGTTGCGAAGGAGAGGCAATCAGAGCGCAAAACACTGATTGTTGTTGGTTATTAGAGATAATCCAATGTCTTTTTCAACTCTTTGGGCATTAGGAGAGTCCAGCGCTAATGGTACTCAATCAGGTAATTAGAGAACTGCCTCTCTAACAGCCAGCTAATTAATCACCGATGTCTTCACTTCCTTTTTTTTTTGGTCTTGGTAATGCAAATGTAAAATGATGGAGGAAAAATGTCTTCGTTTCCTTTCCAAAAAGTCCTGATTTTAAACAATCCAATTAACTTGTGGTCAGAAGGCAAAAGGCCGTTAAGACCAAGGTGAAAATTGGGTTCTGCATAGTCTATTATTTGATTAGGACACAGTGACTAATAGAGACAGAAGAAAAAAAGAAGGATTTTGAGCCGTAGCCATTATAATTGAAGGGGAAAAGTAAAAATAAATCACCAGAATGAGTTTTGATAAAATCCCAAATTGGCCATGTCATGTAGCCTTCCAGAAACCAGCTATAGGGGGGAAAAAAGCAACATGACAGAAAACTGAACAAGTGAAATAACTTAGGCCAGAAAACTGGAATTAAAAAAAAAACAAAACCTCAGCTGACATGGAAAAAAAAAATGACTGCTACAGTAATTCTCTGAGAATGGTCAAAGCTCAGCTGTTGGTTAGACTGTAAATAAAGGTGCAGACGGCAGGAGCTTCACTGGAGCAGAACCAGGTCAGAGCTAGCAGAGTGTAGAGTTTATCCGAGACTCAGGCCTGCGCTCACCGGGTCAATCTCAAGAACGCTGCTATAAATGAGAGGATTGTGTAAATGCAGCTGTTCGCTGTGGGGTTGGTAAAAAGGGTGAGGTGTGTACCACTCGTTTATCTCGGACTGGTGTGCGATGACTCCCTCAGATTAGCCTGCAACACAGCCCTCTCTTGTTAAAGCAGCCTTCGGCACCTCCCGCAAGCTCTGATAAAGTCTCACGCCAAATCGCCAGCTCTCAGCATCTGCTGCATCAGGATCGGTCATGCCAAGGGGCACGCCGCCGTAAACACTCTCTCTTGTCCTCTCTCTCTCGCTCACTTAACTTTAACTCACTGGGGTGAAACGAGAAGGACATGATGGTGTGTGTTTCCCAGTATAAGCAAGAAGCATTCCGGGAATTCAGTTAAGTTTGCTTCTGTGAGCAAAATGCAAGGTCTGTAAGAACATCACCTTAGAAAACAATGACTATAATTCATTTATGGAGAAAACAACAACTTTGCAAAAGTAGGATAAAAGCATCCTATGAACCTCAGGGGACTTCAGATTCAAATCCCAACAATATCACAGCTATCCGTGGCCTGGAGACCAAGAGAGCAAAATTTCCCCTGTTAATCAGCAAGAAATGAGCCAATCATTGCTGAGTGTGAGTTCATGTATGTGCAAGAAGGCAGATAAAGCTGTCCTGTGAACTAGCGTCGGCAATAACATGATAAGGTGCGTGGACTGGTTTCACTGGCTTCAAGCAATCTGCTAGCATTAGCCATGTGATCTAGCTAGCAAACAGAAAATGCAATGTATATTGTTAACATTCTTTTACAAAGGAAAAATTTATGTACTGGATCGTCATTAAGTGTTATATCTACTGTAACTAGGTGTATATTATAGTTATATAAATGCCTCAAGTAATTTTGTAGAGAACACAAACACACACTCAATGTCAGTGATAAAAAGGAAACATGCAACTGAGCACACAAACAACTGAAATTGTGCTGTTTTCATTTACCACACAGGGCAGTGCATGACAAGCGTGTATCGTTATCGTAGCTAATGCTAACAGTCCCCTTCCTGCCTGCAGCTGTCTTTTCAATTAAAGCAGACGACGTGCGTGCCCTCTGAATATTTCTCCCAGTGGGACAGGTTGTCGGGGGTTTGCTGTTTGTTGTTAAGGGAGTAACTGCATCTTAACTGTTCTTCTCTCTTACTGTGTTTCCATCCTGCTGACAAAAAAGGCTTTTAATCTTCCCTTTTATTTAAATACTCTGAAATGTATGATTACGGCATACGGGAATTATTCTGGGAAGCAGTCGGTCTGGATCTGCCATTAGAGAAATCTCAGTGAGTCTGAAACCTGCCGTAAGTTATTTGTCAAACAACACAAGGCTCTGAGATTACCTGCAAGCGTGTTTGCGGTTATTTGTACAAGTCATTTAAAGTTGTGCTCATGCCGACCCTCTGATAGACACGTGAGGCTTTCAGGCAGCGTGAAAAGCTGCGATAATTTCGCCGTGCAGGATTTGGAGCAGCGGGTCAGGCTGACAGAAAGCGTGAGCTTCACAATCTCTCACTACAGCAACTATCGTGCTTTGAAGTGCTAATTATATTAGTCACATAGAGACAAATCCCTGCACAGACAACACAGATATCATCAGCCATTAATAGCAGGTGAAATCGGAGACGGCTTCAAAGAAACTTCTTCTCGCCGCGAAAAATAATCTGTGTAAGTCATGGCTGGTCATTTTCCATGCATTATGGAATGCAGATGACAGCCGCCGCTCAGAAATGTAGGGTCATATGACCTATTTTTTGGACCAACCAGAATGCTATTATTTTAGATAGTGAAGAAAAAAAAAGGTTCCTGATGTTGAACATTAAGGAGAAACCCCTCGAAAGAAATTGGTGTATTTCAAGACTACTTAACATTTTTACTGAGTTAAAAAAAAAGTACGTTTATATGTTCCATTATTTTAAAGCTATTAAAACAAAATGATCAGTTGTAGGCTTCCAAAGCAAAAAAAATCTAAATAACTATAAATCGCTGATCTCCTAAAGATTTAAGCAAAACTTCTGCTAATCTAAAAAGGTTTTTTGAAATAAGACGGTATGTGATCATTTCCACGCTAATACGCAGATTGTACAAACCAGCGAGTTAATGTGAGCTTAATGTTTACAATAATTTCTTGGGAGAAAGTTCAATTTAAATTCTTAAAGGCGGGGTCTCCGGTGTTTGAAAGACAATGTCGACATATAAAATCACCAAAAAAAAAACGCCCCTAATCCAAATGGGTCCCACCCCTGTATTGATAGCTCCGCCCACACATACATACGTAACCCAGGCAACTAATGGAAAGAAATGTGTCTTTATCATAGCTGAAGGGAAGAACAATACGATTGCAGATAAACAAACAAGCAAAAATGACACACAAGCATAATCATGTAAAGGACAAAGGCATATATTAGTTCTGTGTAACAAAGCAAAACCAACGTTACTCACCTATCGAGAAGGAAAAAAGCGCCTCGGCGTCTTAAGTAAAGTTGGTCACATATTCACAGATTGGAGTTTCCCGAGTCAATAACTCCTGAGCTAAACGCTGTTACTACACAAAACACGGTTGTAGCTGCGTCTCTACATTACTACGATAGAAAAGAGGTGTTATTTGTGTAGTAACAGTGTTTAGCTCAGGAGTTATTGACTCGGGAAACTCCAATCTGTGAATATGTGACCAACTTCCTGCTCCTTCAGTTCTCTCCAGCGCTGGAAAGCTGATCCTATATTAACACGTCCTACTTCTGACCTTATCGTAAGCCTTTCTTCGCTTTCTTTCTTTGTTTTTATCATCCATGTCAATGTTAAAACTGCTTTCTGCTAATGTCACACATGCGCACTGAACACTCTCTCCGCCCATATTGACAAGACACGCCCCTTTCTGCTCATTGGCTACACGTTTGTTTTGATGTTTGTTTTGTTTGTCGTTCCCGACTCAGTTTTCTGAAGCATTTCTCAAACAACGGAGACCCCACCTTTAAGTTAAACTGTTAAAATGTAGGAAGAGAAATTTACAGGTGGACACTGCACTGCATTTATAACTGGGTGAGTTGGCTAGCTTTAAGATACAACATGGACCTTAAAACGGGGTGTGTATTTATATGGCTGAAAGCATAGGGACTTGCATCTTCATTTTTTCCAGTAGACAAAAAGAGTACATTGTTGGTGCCTATAGAAGATACTCTGTATATAACTCCTCGAGATGGACCAGTACATGGCCCTCACACTGGGCCAAGTTAAAACGTTAAATGTCCAAATACAACAAATCACAAACAACCCTTTGTTTTACCCTTCTCCAGGTTCCCAATATCTTACATACCCAAGTCATGTCAGGTTCTTTCCTCTCACCTTTTCTGAGCTGGACGTTAAACTTGCGACCGATCTTTTTGGTGAAGCCTGTGGAAGCCTTGCTGGCTGGACTGATGAGGGGTGCTGTTTCTGAGTAAGGTTGGTTTTGCTCTATTTGGGAAGACGGGGTCTGGTGATTAATGTTAGGATGCGGTCCAGTCTTAGACATTCTTTTAGGACTGTAATCGATGCCTCCGACCACTACACTACCCCTTTCACCAGGTTTGGGTTCAGGAGATAGTCGGCTAGGACCAGGACCAGGACCAGGAACAGGTTTGGAGTCAGCGGATAGATGTTTGGGACCAGGACCAGGACCTCGGGGACTGGGACCAGGACCTCGAGTACCAGGAACTCCAGCGCCGGGAACTCCAACGCCAGGCTGAACACCAAGCTCACTCTGGGAGAACTGCTCATACTGTACTTTCCTCAATGCTGGAACCACATGGAACAGGATGAACGAGGAACGCATGGCCTGCCTAAATAAGTCCTGTGCTCTGCAGGAGTGAAAAAACAAAATGAAGAAAAACGGTTAAATCAACAACAATAATAAAAAAAAAACAATAATCAAATTATTCAGTTAGTTCACAGACATTTGTGGCAGACAGCATTTTTCTGGTACTGGAGACACTTGTCTAGTTAAGAGGAAGACACATTCAAAGGTCAGCAAATCAGCATTACTAATCGCCGGCTAATTGCACTGCTGGAGCTGGAAGCAAGGCTAATTCACATATTACATTATCTTTTATTTCATTTACATAATCATACAGCCTTGGGGAGTAAGCAGAGATGCATTAGAGCCCAATATACATGTCCACACAGAAACGAGGGTACTTTATATAATCTAATCGAAACCTTCAGCAAACTGTGAGTGATTTTGATTAGAACTTTAAAGAAAAATGCAAAATGCACTTTTTAAAAAAGTGTCAAATGTAACAAAATAAACAAACACAGATCAAATTGTATAGTGTTTATACTTTCCGCCAATTGTTAATGAAATATCTGGTCTGGAGAGTAACTCAGTCTGTGAAGCTCCAGGTTCTGTAGATTAATGATGACATGGACCACCAGCGTTGAACCAATAAGGGCAAGGAGGCACCTTTAGATACCTGTCAATCTTAAGTTTTAAAACATCTACCTTCTTTGACCTTTACTAAAAAACCAGACAAAGTACAAAAATATCACTTGATGAACTGATGAAGGCAAGAACATGACTGGAACCTACACTGAGATTTGGAAACTAACCAACGTTGTTGTCAAGTAACACGACACCTCGCGCCAGAAATTATGCCCGAACAATTTTCGCCAGAACTTAGGATGTTTTTTTATGTCGGTTTTTTCCTGGTTCAATGATAAGACACAAATTGACATTTTGTGAAGTATATTTGAGCTCAACTTCACAATACATACCTTCACAATACAACACACAATCACAAAGGATTATGAGAAAGAAAGAGCGCTGAAAGAAATTAGAACCACAAGTGCGTGAATGCGAATGTGTGTGTGTGTGTGAGGCTCTGAGCAGCTTCTGTAATAAGCTGTTCATTGAGTTCAGTCTCTGCATCTACAGAGTAATGCAGCCTCACCAAGAGACCTCTCTTCATTCTTATGCTAATTCACCCTTCCAAAATCAAGTAAACAACAGTGTGTATGTGTGCATCTACGTGTGTGCGCGCGCGCGCGCGCATGTGTGTGTGTGTGTTAACGAGCAGAGCCGTGGCACGCAGCTAATCACACAGCTCCCCGCCTCTGATTGAATAATAAACGACTCCATCAATGCATCATTACACTGAGCTAGATTAAGCAGCACTAAATATTTATCCATGCAAAACAATTTAATAAAGATTAGAATATCTCTTTGAATTGAATCTCTGCATGCCACCCAGTCAGAAAAGAGAGATGAAGGGATGAAAGAAGTTAGTGAGAAAATGACGGAGGGGGTGAGAAGAAAAGAAGCGTAGAGATAGAATCGGGATCTCAGGGTTATCAGCATCTCTCTGTTTTCTGTGCGCTGCAGCTAAAGAACTGCTCAGGTGTACGTTTAGTCTGTAAATCGTGTCGGCTTTCTCTTCAGGTCAGAGCACCCTATCACAGATGGGCTTTAGATACACGATATTAAAGGTGAGTGTGGTTAAATAAGTAAAGGTTAAATAAAAAGATCCTCGGCACTGAGGGTAAATTACTATTAGACTACAAATAATGTCCATTTCAGCTCCATGACCCACTGACTATACTATTGCTTCATCACTACTTGACCATGAGGACAGTGGCAGCATAACCTGAGCACAGAGGAACCCGAGAGGAACAGGAAGTGACAGAAGATACACAAAAAAAATATTTAAATGAAATTTAAATGAAATAAATAGTAAAAACCAAAGTATAAAAGTAGTTCATGATGTGTGTGCGCCTGTGATGATCACAGTTGATACAGGAATTATGCCATTTGTTTACTTTTTCATTAATAATTTAAAAAAAAAAAGGATTAACAGAGGCCACGAGGTGTAACTAGGCCCATTGGGGAACAGAATATTTGCACAACACTTAAGTGACATTCGACTTTGCTAATTAGGGAAGAGCAATCCAGTACAGTTAATTAATCAACATTTATTTATTTATTTGTTTATTTGTTTGTTTGTTTGTTTGTTGTTTTTTTGAAAGGGAACATCAAAATTAAATTTGTGTAATATCTAATAATAA
Organism: Tachysurus vachellii; assembly: GCF_030014155.1. NCBI lineage: Eukaryota > Metazoa > Chordata > Actinopteri > Siluriformes > Bagridae > Tachysurus > Tachysurus vachellii. The sequence goes on along the minus strand of NC_083464.1, from coordinate 8,298,983 downwards.
AGTTGGTCAAAGTATGTGTGTGTGTTTCACCAGTCCACTCTCTCTCTAATCACTGCGTATGTGAGAGAGAGAAGGAGAGAGAGAGAGAGAGAGAGTGTGAGTGTGAGAGAGAGAGAGAGAGAGAGAGAGAGAGAGTGTGTGTGTGTGTGTGTGAGAGAGAGAGAGAGAGAGAGAGAGAGAGAGAGAGAGAGGGAGAGAGAGAGAGAGAGAGAGAAAGAGAGAGAGAGTGTGTGTGTGTTTCACCAGTCCACTCTCTCTCTAATCACTGCGTATGTGAGAGAGAGAAGGAGAGATAGAGGGAGGGAGGGAGAGAGAGAAAGAGAGAGAGAGAGAGTGCGTGTGTGTGTGAGAGAGAGAGAGAGAGAGAGAGAGAGAGAGTGAGTGTGTGTGAGAGAGAGTGTGAGAGAGAGTGAGAGAGAGAGAGAGAGAGAGAGAGAGAGAGAGAGAGAGAGAGAGAAAAGCACAGAGAGAGTGGAGTACAAGAGAGAGTCTCTAACGCAGAGAGCTGGACCTAGAAGATGCGAGTGCTTGAATGAAACAGCAGAGTGAGTTACAGAAAAAAAGCAGAGAGATGTTATAAAGTTATAGTTCAGAGTTTTACAGAAGAGAGGAAACTCCATCCAGTCCACACTGGAGTAAAGGCTTACTGTTCGAATCGGATGTTGCGCAGGTCACTGTTATTGATGCGCACGATGCAGTCGTTTTCCTGAAAGAGACTCTCGCGCTCGGCCTTTCCTCCTCTCTCCAACCTCTTCACCAGCAGCCCCAGAGTCCTGCACAATCACACAAACGTGTTAATGACGAGCAGCTCAGGACTAAAGATGCAGCATAACACACTACAAACACAGAGCCAGAGCTCAACACAAGCTCACACAGGGCTGTAAATAATTAAAGATTATGATGATTATTTTATGCAACTCAGTGTCGCTGTTTTAATCCAGAAACTTTTTCAATATGTTAATATTACAAGCAAAATGTTTTAAATAGCATTGCATATGACATTTTGCATAAATGTAGCATGTTCGTGTCATGGCTTTAAAATTATTGAGATTTAAACTTACGAAGATGAAAATGTCACAGATTTATTTAAAAAAGTGTGCTTTAAAAATATTAAAATAGATGAACACATACAAACCACTGAAAAAATAAATTCATTTAAAAAAATTAACATAAATTTGAATGTCACTTAACAATTGATTAAAAAATATATTTTTTTGTTTTTCTATTTGTGTTTATCTGCAAGATGTCACTTATTTTATATTTAATATACCAACTTCACATAATAATTGTAAAATAATTCAAATAAAATTGTAAAACAATTCAATTATTTATTTATTTATTTATTTATTTATTATAAATTTGAGTGGATAAAAGGATATAGCTTTAATTTCATTTAACAAATCAAGAGGTTATGTTTGTGGTCAAATGTCCCAAGAAACCTTACTCCAAGTAACCATGTGGCATTATTTGTACTGTATATAGCATTTAGCATTATATTGTATATAACATTACATTATACTGAATATAACAATTAATCTAAAGTTATTTAAGCTACTGTGATCCCATCACACAAAGACACACATCCACAATGCATGAATAGGCAAAACAAACAAACAAACAAACAAACAAATAAATAAGTCACCAAAACAACAACAAAAAAAAAACATGGCTCTAGACCCACGCAGACTTGATGGACAGAAAACAGACAGAAAACAGTGTGCACCCTCATGCTTTTCTAAAGAGGGCAAAAGGAGCAATGACGAGTTGGAGAATTTCAGAAGTACAACTTTGAACTTTATTAAGAAGGAAGCAGAGGTGATATGAAGGTGAGGTTCCACTGTGAATAAGTCAGATTGAATATATCTCCGCCAAACTATATTCCACTGAGCTGCTCAGAGGCTTAGCCATGAATCTTCACACATCAAAACTGACACTAGGAACTGGAGCTGAGGTTTGACATATAGAAATTCTCTCGACTGCTGCGGTGTCAGATTCTCGGCTGAGTGTTGTGAAGGGCACTGTCGCGAGTAATCCACAAACCTTGAGATGCCATCGTTTCCAGGCAGCTGCATCGTGCCGTCACAATTGACAAGTTTAAAAAGTGAATAGGAAGAAGAGCAGGTCTTAAGAAGACACATGCAAAGTCTAGAGCGAATCAGTATTCCTTTCCGACACACTATCTTTAACTTCAAACGGTAAAAATAATCAGATGCTCTTCTTAGGTTTCTGATGTTTGTGTGCGTGTGTTGTGTGTGAAAGGGTAAATGAAAGATAGCATAAACTCACTGAGACTGAAAGTCTGCTGTGTGCTTAAAGCAACTGTTTAGACGCATATACTGTAGAAACCTGCCTTTTAATGAAAACGGAGAGATAAAGGTGTGAGAAACTCCAACAACTCCACTTATACAGAAAGAAAGTAACAAATGAAAAGAGAAAGAAAAAGAAAGAAAGAAAGAAAGAAAGAAAGAAAGAAAGAAAGAAAGAAAAACACTGTGTTGGGCAACAACACTGGCTGCCACAACAGAATGATATTCCAAATGAAAGCCTGCGTCATTATGAACATCGAGAACATTCACCACATTTCACCCTCTGTTTTGTGTAGAATGAAGAAAGAAGGGGAAGATAAGAGAAAGGAAGCCAGCGAGAGAGAGTAGAGAGAGAGAGTAGAGAGAGAGAGAGAGAGAGAGAGAGAGAGAGAAAGTGAGCAAGTGAGAAAAGAGCGAAAGAAAGAAAGAAAGAAAGAAAGAAAGAAAGAAAGAAAGAAAGAAAGAAAGAAAGAAAGAAAGGGAAGGGGGGCGAGAGAGAAAGAAAGTGAGAAAAAAGAGAAAGAAAGACAGTGAGAAAGTAAGAAAGAACGTGAGAAAGAACTTGAGAAAGAAAGAAAGAAAGAAAGAAAGAAAGAAAGAAAGGGAAGGGGGAGAGAGAGAAAGAAAGTGAGAAAAAAGAGAAAGAAAGAAAGAAAGAAAGAAAGAAAGAAAGAAAGAAAGAAAGAAAGAAAGAAAGAAAGAAAGGGAACTGGGGGAGAGAAAGAAAGAGAAAGTGAGAAAAAAGAGAAAGAAAGAAAGAAAAAGAAAGTGAGAAAGAAAGAAAGAAAGAAAGAAAGAAAGAAAGAAAGAAAGAAAGAAAGAAAGAAAGAAAGAAAGAAAGAAAGGGAAGGGGGAGAGAGAGAAAGAAAGTGAGAAAAAAGAGAAAGAAAGAAAGAAAGAAAGAAAGAAAGAAAGAAAGAAAGAAAGAAAGAAAGAAAGGGAACTGGGGGAGAGAAAGAAAGAGAAAGTGAGAAAAAAGAGAAAGAAAGAAAGGGAAGGGGGGCGAGAGAGAAAGAAAGTGAGAAAAAAGAGAAAGAAAAAGAAAGTGAGAAAGAAAGAAAGAAAGAAAGAAAGAAAGAAAGAAAGGGAAGGGGGGAGAGAGAAAGAAAGTGAGAAAAAAAGAAAGAAAGAAAACAAAAGTGAGAAAGAAAGAACGTGAGGAAGAAAGAAAGAAAGAACGAACACTGTGTTGGACAACACTGGCTGCCACAACAGAATGATATTCCCTCATTAAGGGTTTTGATGATGGTGATGAAACACGCTGTCTAACACGTTTATGTCACAATGGAAGGTGTTGTGACTGTGATGGTAACTGTATATTATTTACATCATTCCCATTCACCTTAAACCATTTAGTGAGCCATCGATTCCTGTGGACAGTGACTGGTTGATCCTGGAAGAATCTTCTGGTCAGTGGGATGCATAGAGTTAAAAAATAAATAAATAAATAAATTAAAAAAAAAGAGTGCACACTGGTCATATAAACACGTTCTTTCATGAAAAGCCTGCGTCATTATGAACATTAAAAGGGGCTGAACTTGAAATTCGAGCGAGCGCAAAAAGATGACACTCACCATGTTATAACAGTTATAACAAGCTCTTCTATAGCTTTCAAATGTCAGCCTGTCTTCAGACGACTTTGAACAGTGCCCGGAGTGTCATTTACTTAAGGATAAAATTCCAGAGATTTTATTTATTCAACCGATCAAATATTTAGAGACCTATACTGCAGGAGCCCAGGAACCTCAGTGAGTTCTCCTGCCCTCTTGCCCCATCACCTTGACCTGAGTGTAAACAAATGTTTGTGGATGAGATCTCACTACTAGTGCTAGCTCAAAGCTGTTAGAAGGTTGATCTAGTCATGTAGAATAACAGTGTGTACACTATGACACCGCCAGCTGTCTATTCTACACTAAGTGTGATGCTGTTGGTCCTTGAGTTGGTCACATTTTTAACCCTCACCAGCTCACGGTGCTTTGGATAAATGTGTCGTTCTAACGAGTTAAAATGCGTAACGTAAATGTTGTATCAGGACAAAGAAATCTACCACTAGTGTAGGCAGTAGGAGCGAAGAGCCGTGACTTTTAGGTAGAATGAATCATTTCATCATTTTAACTTTCATAAACAAAAAACGTCACAACTCGGTGACATTTTCATATTGTCGGATTTCAGTTAAATAGTCGACGGGAAAAAAAAAACCTGCCAACAAAAACATGTGTCTTTTCCTTATTAAACGATCGTCTTTTTGTAACCGAGTCGTTTGTTCTTATTTGTTTAGAAAATATTGAAATCATAATTAAGTGGAATAAGTCGTCTTTTTTCAAGTTCAATTCAATTCACATTTATTTGTATAGCGCTTTTAACATTGTCTCAAAGCAGCTTTACAGAACATACAAAGCATAATACAAAAAAATGTATATTATACAAAAATCAGTGTAAGACAAAGATTAATATTAGACTTATATTTAAACGTGTTTGTATTTATCCCTAATGAACAAGCCTGGGGTGAGTGAGGCTACTGTGGCGAGGAAAAACTCCCTTAGATGGAAGAGGAAGAAACCTTGAGAGGAACCAGACTTAAAAGTGAACCTCATCCTCATTAAAGTATGGCGACCGAGCTGCACTAAACAGTAAAGGATCTTTGGGGCTGCAGTCAGAACTGAAATATGAATTAAAATAAAAGCATTTATACCGAAGCACGCACAGAATCTTCACAGGCCGACTGTTGAAATGACTGATAGAGTTAAAGAAATGAATGAAAAATACAGAAATCGATGATTACTGCAACCGAAATATACAATAGAGGCATAGTGAAGCATGTGGGAAAATTTATAGATATAGAAATATAGTGAGAAATGCTAAAACGGAGATTACAGATAAAGAAACGTTCTTAAATTTTGCCGTAGAATCATCACCGAGGTGTAACAGCTCCTGCAGACAGACGTGTTTTTTTTAGCCTTGGGAGATTAAACACTTACACACATACAGAGTAATGATGTACTATTATGTGCAAGTGGAGCCACACGCGCTTTATCTTCATAAAGTAGACAATGACTGACCAGGAGTGTGAGCAAAACTCCCACAGGAGTGATCCAGGATCTGCAGTGCTTCATTATTCATGAGCTATTAATGTTGGACTGGAGTGAGAGAAGATTGAAGTGACCCTGCTCTGCCCAGCCTTTCGGTCCCTTGTTTGATTAAAATTATTTCGGCACTAACAACAAGAATATGAGCAAGGTTTCTCAGTCGGCTTGCGGGATCTCAATCTGGAGTTGTCCCAGCTGCAGTCATTAAGAGACACTCGGACGTGACTGGTTGAATCTGCGGCTCCATCATTATTCGATCGGTGGCAGAGCCGCCCGTCGCTTGAGTGATGGCCCAGAATGCTTAGCGAGAAGGAGACCACCTGTTCTCCTCCATTGGATTTAATTGAATAATAATGCAATCAGAATCCATTTATGCGCCGCAATTACACCGCTGGTTGTTTACAGTTCACACTGGTCATGGGATGAGATCTCATTATTGGAATAATGCATTCACAATCCTTGATCACGCATATGTGTGTGTGTGTGTGTGTGTGTGAGTGAGTATACACATGCGTATTTGTCTTAACGGCAGATGCTCGGTTTTGGTGTCGAAATGATTTCAGCATCTACATTAACAGTCTTTCTCTCTCTCTCTCTCTTAGCGCTAGTGGTTTGACCCCTCTGGCCTCTGTCCAAATGCTAATGAGAGACAGCGGTCTGAGAGACACCACCATAGGCCCTGATGAAGCCATTAGCGGGATGTGATTCACAGCTGACTGTCCTGGTTCCAGATATTTGTTAGTTTGACACTGATTATAGAACATTCAGGAGTTATGCAGCATCTGAAGACACATTTGAGTCAGGGGATGAAGTCAGGCTTGTTCACTTTTAGAAGGCACGTATCGATTGAATGTATTTTATTTCAAATGAAAATAAATAATGCATAAATAAGCTAATAAAATGATCTTTAAATTCCCAAAGCATTAAGCTTGACCTGTAAAATGATTATCATTATTTATCAAATATTATACCCTACAGAGGTTTCATCTAAAAGACATCTTTATTGGATATATTTCTATTTTATAAAGGCTTTACCTATGAAATGTTTTTTTTTTTTAAAACATTAATATCCATTAGAAAAGGTCAACTATTTACGGTTCCTATCTAAAGCTCCTGAAACAGGCTGAAAAAAATCCTTTTAGGACCCGTAACCAGGACATCTGATGACGAAGCAGACCTTCGTTCATTTGTTAGTGAATTTTCAAGGCGACCTTGGGCAAACACAGGAAGAAGCCACTGTCACTGTTCAAGATGAGCTTTTACCCTGATTGGGTCTGGCGCTTTAGCTGGATTGGCTTGGCCATATTCCGTGGCCCTCTGTGACCATAAAGATGCGTCTCATTCTGACGTTCTGAGCCCCGTGTCCCTTTCTTGCAGTCTATAGAGGGATGCAAAGTGGCAGAATCGTTCCTGCCACCCTGCGTGAACTCTCTCAAGACCTCAGCTATTGAATCTTCAATTTATTATTCAGTAAGAGCTCTGGAAGGAAGCCAATGAAATTGCCATGCGCAGTCAAGGAGAAATCACACGTTTCAGCAGAGTATTGTTGAGGAGGAGAGAAAATATGCCTCACATTGTTAGAGGAAAGCAAGTCCTTTGATAAGATATGCTATGCAGACAGACTGAACAAATGCTGCACAATGTCAGTCACCGTCAAAAGCTCGAGAGAAGCTGTGAGAAAAAAGAAAGAGAAAGGAAAGTGGGTGGGTCTAGGACAACATAGAACAACGTCGCTAACACTGTAGCGTTCCCGACATTCAATAACGGTTTAAAAGGACAGAAAGAATGATGGGTAATAGAGTTGGAAGAAGAGACCACATGTGGTTATGGCTAACGAGCTAACTGGGTAAGAGGTTTGTTGTGGAATAACTGCAAATTACCTTCTGTCTCTGGAGCTGAAGGGCACTACGTGGATTCCCAGCGGCCCGCCGCCATTCGACACTTCCACCGGTTTCAGCAGGTCACTGTGTGACAATTGAGGAGAGATAAACAACAACAACAAATACAGCAGCAGCAAAACCACACAAAAAATGATAGAAGGAAAAAAAAAAAAAAAAAACAGTATAACAGCAGTTTTTCTAGGTGGGAGGTTGAAAAGGCTCGCAGTTGTGCACTTCGTCTAGTCTGGATCTCTTTCTGCACAGGGCCATCTATAATCCAGACAGCCATTAAGACATGTGGGTCGATGAGGAACCCAAATAGACACCTCAATTAAGTGATTACAATCAGACTCAGGCCTGCAGCAGGCCATGTGTGTGTGTGTGTGTGTGTATATGTGTGTGTTGGTGAAAAGCCCGCAAGTCTGATCCTAGCATGGGAGACTGACTGCGAAGAGAACAGCGTGCTCCAATAACCTAAAGACAATTTTATTAGCCCCGTGCTGAATTTGTTTGGATTGAATCTGAAATTAATCAAACCGCATGCCATAAACGCTTTGTAGTTGAACTGGAGGTTAACAGAGTCTGCATTAGACTGGAGAATGGAGATAAAAATAGTCCTTATAATGCCTCATTATGCAGCCTTGGCTTTTGAACTTACTCTAGAGAGATGGAGTCCGCTCGGCCCACTGGTTCTATTCGCCCGTTCTTGCCTTCGTCTCTTCTCCTCTCGTCCTCCTCTTCATCCTGTCGAGAATGGAAAACAGAAAGTAAGCCGTTTCCCCACACACACATATTAGTCTTAAAAAATATATGTTACCCAGAATTAGAGAAGTTGGGAGGGGGCTCCAAGTAGAACCCATAACTTGGAACAATATCTTGTAAACCTTAGGGAACAAGTTTTTCTCAGTGTATGGTATCTCATGAGTCTGTGTCTTAGGATGCATTACTTCAAGCAGTGTTTACAGATAAGCGTCAATGGCAGAAATACAACCCCAAGCCAGTTACCAAGCCAGGTGACTGTTAGCTACAGAGAGTAATGTTAGCTCTGTGTGTGTCTGAAGGGAGAGAGAGAGAGAGAGAGAGAGAGAGAGAGAGAGAGAGAGAGAGAGAGAGAGAGAGAGAGAGAGAGAGAGAGAGAGAGAGAGAGAGAGAGAGAGAGAGAGAGAGAGAGAGAGAGAGAGAGAGAGAGAGAGAGAGAAATACAAGCCTATCACAAATAGCCAGGCTGTCCACTTGTTTTGCAAGCAAACCATAAGCTAGCAAGATGGCTAACATAAACATACATCTGCTAGCTCTACAATCCTAGATGAATAGGCAGGATAACCATTTCACTTAATATCTTGACTGAATAAGCTATTTTCTGTCAGAAATAAAATATCAAATGATCAATTCCGTATAAAATAAGAAATTATACATTATTTGCAAACATACCAACTGCAAACAATGTTGCTGAAAACAATAAGTTGCTTAGCTGGTTAATTTATGCTAATACACTCTATGCTAATATATGCTAATATTTTCTTAAGTCATTACTTAACACTTGGAGATAATACAGCAAGCGTGACATGATGGCCCAATAGAAATCAAACATTCAGAATATAGTGCTCGTATAGTGGATTATGGGTAGGACAATGACGGAGTTTCCGAGCCGAATACAGCTTGCGTAGGCAGCATTTGTTACTTTTCAGACACATTCCCGGTTTCTCTCTCACGCTAATCTAATTTATCCAGACATGAGAGAAGTGACTGAGTATTTCACTGGTTCCTTTGCAGCAGCAATGGAGAAAACTTATGTGTGTCATCTATTTCTCATAATCAGTCAGCCGCCGGTCAGCATGGCTTGAGTTTGGAGTTAAACAGATATAAGGGAAGGATGATTTTTTTTTTTTCTCTTTGTCTTCCATCACATCCTCCTTATTCCTAGCTCTTTATTCTGACATCATATCCAATGTCATTGCTGTCAGCAATACAAGGAGAGGTTTAGTCCCCAAAGCTGTGGCACTAACCCAAATTACTATCAGACATTACATGCAAATGCCATTGGCCGTGTTTGCTTGTGCCTTGTCCTATTCCTAAGAGAACAAGAGAGGAGCTTAACACGCAATCAAGCGCGCCTGCATTAAATGAGGAAGTATCTGCATAATGACAAGTGAATTTTCCCTCTCTAATTTCGCTCAAGCCCTTGACTGGAGATCATTTCCAAGGCCAAGTGAGCGCCTAGACGCTAAGCGACAGCTAGCGCTGGTTTGTTAGCCACATATATTAATATTCAGCCAGTCTCACCCTTAACCTTCGCCTCTTGCCGAAATGTCAAGCACAGCTAAATAAGCGCTGTGCCGTCTTTATATGGAAATGCATTCAGCCTTTTCAGACAATCATCGTCTACAAAATACGTCCTGCAGCCTGGAGAGCCTGTCTGGCCCTCTATTTCTCTCTCTCTCTCTTTCTCGCTCCCATTTTCATTCTCCTCCTGCTGTCTCTCCCTTCTTCCTCTTCATCTCCGTCGCTCCCTCTCTCCTTCCCCACTCCATCACTCCTTTGTCAGAGAGATTAGAGAAATAGGTCATGAAAATTTTATCAGGAAACCTGAGGAAAAACATCGAACGGTTCCCTGTAAAAACGAGTCAATCACCTCTGTCTCAAAACACACCCCTACTGTCAGAGCCTTAATTACATGCCATCCAAACATTAATTTATATGAAAAGTAGCTGGAAATAACAGACTTATTCTGACAACAATCTCTTGTGTTTTGCGATTTCAATTCCAACTCAATTCTGAACGTGGAACAAATCGCCCACTTTACTCAATAAGAGTCAAACACTGATTTAAATTGCATACATACATTTACAAAGCAAAGAGAGGGCACTTCATCCATCATGAGGCACACATATTGTATTTCTGGATTCAGCAGACAGCAGACAATCACAAGTCAGTAAATATATATTGCGAGAAAGGATAAACAGAGAGAAGATGTCTGGGGTAGAAGAGTAAGGGCAGATTGTTGGTGACTGCAACACACGCTTGCATTGTTTTTGACAGCTCTAAGATGGCGTGGAGGAGCTGGGCTGCTTCACATTCATCACCACTGACACTCGCAAGTCATTAACTCCAGTAACAGAAGTTGCTCACGACATGGAAAGAGAGAGAAGATCTCCGAGCTCCAACTTTATGGGATGCGAATGCACCATCGGTGGAGTGTCTCTGTTTGGCTTTTAAAAAGGTGGGAAATGGAAAGAAATATGTGATGATCACCTCAGAGACACTGAGCTGGAGTTTCTGTTCATATTTCTTAAAATCTATCATGCAGGTCAAAGAAGGAAAGCATAATTGTGAGATTTCGTCCCAAGCTTCTATGAAAAGCATGAGATTTTCCTAAAAGTTCAGGTAAAGCAAAGCTCCTACACAAAGTTCATGTAGAAAGCTTTGCACCTTCCCAAATTCAGAGTAGAATGCATGGTATCTTCTCAAAGATTGAAGAGGCATAAAATCCAGATAAAGTCTGGGTGGAAAGCACAGTACCTTCCCAAAATCCTTTGTGCTAAGAGAACTAAATGCTTCTATTTGTCCGCATAAGCAACAAGTCAGTCAGAAGAAAGAGAGCAAGAGCTGAGTCAAGAGAGACAAGATGGCTGGCAGGCATAACGATTGTTCAATTCTGTCCACCTGCAAAACCAGAGGCACTCAGACAATGTGTCAGACAAGCATCATTGAAAACCTTGATCATCAGTTCTGCTTGTCCCGAACGATCAGAGGTCGTTTTTACCCAAAGGGGACAGTAGATCTTCACTTATCTTCACTGAACCACCATCAGCTTATGGGTGTCAGTGGGGCACATCTGCTGATACACTTATCCACATGTGGTGTGTGTGAGGAAAAAGTGTGAGTCTGAGAGAGACAGAGAGAGAGAGAGAGAGAAAGCGTGCATCACAAGCTGTCCACTTGTTTTGCAAGGCAACCATAAGCTAGCAAGATAGCTAACAAACATATATCTGCTAGTGCTAATAACCCTAGATGACTAAGCAGAATAATCATTTCACAAAATATTCTGACTAAATAAGCTATTTTCTGACAGAACTGACAGAAATAAAACTATCAAAGCATAAATATAATACAAATAACGTTGCATACTAATATAGTCTATCCCAAAAATTCAGCAAGTAATTTCTTATGTAATACAATGCTAAAAACTATTTTAAAAGAAAGTTTGCATTTTTTGCTTGTTGGAATCTAGCTGGACAACCTTAAAGTGTAAAAAAGCTAATCACTTCTCCTGACTGACTATAGAACATGCTATATGTCAGCGGACACGGTGCCTTCCATGGGTACCAGGCTGCACAGAAAGTATAAATAATTTATTTGTAGTTTTAATAACAATCGCACTCCGAACAATGTTTTATTTTGAAAAACGGAATACTCTTTTAATAACATCTGTCTCTTCCCCTTGACACGCTTTATTACTCACTCGTTATGCCCATTGTATAAATGAATTTTAAACAGCCAGACATCCCAACTGTCCGTGAAATTATGTCTTGCGATCAAACCAGTCCATGGTGCACAAAAGCTTGGGGATATATATATATTTATTGTATATGAATATCTGTATATGTATCTTAAAAGCCTATACAAACCTTCCTTCAGGCCATTAAGTTTCATGGGTCAGAAGGTCATATCATAACAGTCAAGCAGTCACATATATACCCGAAACAATGGTGCTAAAGAAACCACACGGCAGCTCAACTGGACACGGAAACACAGCTATAATGGCTGGTCTTTATCTTCAGGAATCTAACTGCACGCAACAGTTTAGAGTATATCTCAAAATCATTAACCAAACACCAAGCTCTGGAATTCCCTTTCCACACTGGCCTCAGCATCTGTTTTTACATCCAACATAAGGAACTAGTAAATGAGCCATGAAATAACACAAGGAAGAAGGTGATTTTTGTGCAGACCCTGAAACAATGACTGTTGAAATATGTACAAAGAGCCAAGTCATGCTCCGGACTAAAAATATCTATAATGTGATAATTAGTACACATGGTGCACCTTCTTAAATAAAGTGGAGAGAGGGAGAGAGGGAGAGAGAGAGAGAGAGAAAAAACAGTTCACTCCTGTGTGTGGTCATTTAAGCAAATCCGTTGAGGTAAAAGGGTTACAGAATATTTAAATGAGATCTTTTTAAATAAAAAAAAAATATTTTCCATTTACACACAGTTAAAACCACCAAACACAGCTGTTTGCAAAATAGAATAATACATTTCTATTCAGATCGTTTTTATCATTAGCAGTTCAACACCATGATTTAGGATTCATGAGTGCCTAAGGTCATGTTAAACCTGGTGCACTCTGTGCTGTGTAATTTAATAAGTGTTTGGAACACAGTCTTGTCCAGATGGGTTCACATGAAGCAAAGCTTTTAGAAAGAGACATTCACCAGGGAAGACGGGAGAAAAGAAAAAAACCTTGTCACTACAAGCAGAGTCATACGTATGTATACACGTGATAAAAGTACATAATGATCAGTTAAAAAAAAAAAATTGCGAATGAGGCAAAGTGAGCCTTTAATGGTCTTTGTTTTAGCCATCAAACAGGATAATGGCCCAACTTAGACCGAGACTACTCTGGCTTCTTGATGTCAGTATAATTTTCTACTGTCAGTATAATTTTCTTTTATTCAGAGAATCGTTTAGGTCAGACCTGGTACAGAGTTGGTGCAACAGCCCTTCGGCTCGAGCTTAGGAGAATATTTACGTTCCGCTCTGCAACTCTCAAAAGTGGCCGACTGGATAAGAGTTCCAAAACGGAGTGGACATACTGTCATGTAGACGCCAAGGCTCGACACTCGAGGTCATGTCAAACCCAAATTTAAATGGGAACATACATTCCTGACAAAGACCCATTATAATCTAGCTGTCCCTCAGAGCCAACTTCCATTACCCCAATTAATGCTTCATGGTGGAAACCAGATTCAATTGGACTTGACTGGTAGCCACTTATTAACCCTTTCATCAACCCTCAGACCTCCATCTGCATCCCCTATTTCCGTGACCCCTATTATAGTAGTCAATTTATCACACCAGTCAGCAGTTCTCAGACATTTATATGTATTTATACTGGACCAACAAACATTAAAAGTACCTAAAGTCAGACTAAAAATCATTAGTGGACATAAAGGGCTGGAGTAATCCGATCTAGAGGCATGAACCCTATCTGACTGTGGTTTACTTTGTCCTGTATAGAGCGAGATGAGATGTAAAGCATATTGTGTCAGTAAGGAACATATCATTTTGACTGTTACGCAGTTTTAACAGTCAGTTCAATCTGAGCAATCATCTTGGTTAATGCCTCAAATCACGACTCTGTCGCCTTGTCTATCGATCGAATCTCTTGTCAACTTACCCCGTAATCGTTCTGCAGCCTGTCTGAGATTATAAGAAAGACTGGATGACAAAAAGAGCAAGGTATATGCCAAGTCAAGATAGTACTTCAATCAATGAAATCTTCCAACAGCTGCACTATCGCAATTACACAGCCACGACGAGAGCTACGCGTTTCAGGAGTAAAGATAGAGCGCTGTTCACAAACGAAAATAAAGAGATCTTCAACTCCCTCCACTTAAGAGTCATTAAGATGAGGAAGTGTTTATTAGGCTTAAAACAAAAAAAAAAGTAATAATAAATAATGAATAGGAAAATATAATGCGATTCATCTCAATGCATTAAGCTACACACTGAACTGTTTCCTAGAGAATTGCATTATTTATTTAAGAGTAATGTCTCATATACATTTTAAATAGTGTTTTAAGGGAATTATCCCTAAATATTAAAGTAAAAATATAAAAAACTATTAAACTTTCTTTTCTATTTATCCAATTACATTCGTTAAATAGTTAAATAGTTTTTAATAGTGTTTATTTAATAAAAAAAAAAATCACTTGCTGAATATTAGAGAAATTTAACTATATTAATAAAATCAGTTTATTAAATAAGATAGATTTACCTTGATGTACAACTGTAAACATGACAAGTATAACATATATATATATATAAAAAAAAAAACAAAAAAAGAAAAACAAACGCTCATAAAATAATCCACAAGGCGGTGGCTGGAATTTCCTGTAAGCGCTCACTCTGCTTTTATTCACCTTTATTCCTCTAATTTCATTTCCATGCCACTCTTAATTCCCTCCAGTTTAATCAACAGAGACATGGCACCGCTTAAATCTGTCTGCATTTCGTTTCCTAAGACACTGCTAATGGCGTATAAAAGTTAGGCTATGACGTGAATTACTTTAGGAAAATTAAAGCTGAACAGGTTTTTAATGCTATTAGTTAAATTAAATCAGAAACGTGAGCCGGTCGCATTTGTCCAGATCAAGAGTCTGGAGAGAGGAAGTGAGGGACGCCGAACGGCATTGCTAAGCAGGACTACCGGCCGCGTTCTCCTCAGCTCCCCCTCAGTCGATGCAACGCATCTGCGCCGAATACATCATCTGTCAACTGCAATTTCATACGCGCGCAGGCGTATCTATCAATGCCAGGGCATGCTTTGGTGGGGCGGCTGTATCGTTAAATTGCACTTTAATTAAATTAGGCCGCCTAATTATGAGGGTTTAAATCAATCACTTAGTCAATAACGAAAACCTAAAGCTTGTCGTGCCTAAAACTCTCAGGCGCTCATCAATAACCACAGACAGGAACGCTCTCTCCTACCACACAGAGCTTTGAGAGGGTATGAATTATTGAAAATCAAGTTACCACAATTTGCTTTTGTCCGAGGCCACTCTGACATGATCCCCGATGGCCAAGGAGCAGATAAGGACCTGCTGGGTTTAAATGCTGGGAAATCACAGGTTTGGTTTGCTTCAGAAACGAGGAAACATTAGGAACAGTGAGAAATTAGAGTTCATGTATAATAAGGTCAAACTGTGGTCCTCTCATCACCCATGGATGAGTGTAATTGGTGCTCCAAAATAAAATGGTTTCAAACTGATTGTTTTTTTTTCCAAACTGATTGAGAAGGAGCATTTGTTCACTCAACTTAGTGTAATGAAATGATGACAAATCATACACCAAAAAAAAAACAAAAAAAAAACTTAAATATGTCTTCACTTGAGCGTTAAGTGAGCTTATGGCTGCCATTTCTTAATCAATCACCATTTGGAAGTGATTAAGAGGGAGGACAATTTCTCTACACACGACTGAAGTGATTAATCCAGCTTTATGCAGTGAAGGTCATTGAACATTTGTGTTGACTGCATACGGAAAGAACACAAACGCAAAGACCTGAAATGCGAAGATGCAAAAATTTCAATTCATTACCTGAGATAGCAGTAAACCCCGTAGCCTGTCGTTTTTTGGGGTTTGCTCGTTCTCCATTTTCATGACATATTAAATATTAAACAAGGTAGATACAACCACATCAGATTTCAAATAGCATCTCGTTTCATTTGAAAAAAAAAATACATAAAAATGTCATTTTTTTTCAAAGCTAACAAGAGCAGCTTCTGCAGGTAAGTATAGGGTCATCAGTGATAATAAGCTTGCTGAAGAGCTATCTACGTCTCTTCTCAGCAATAAACGATGTGTTTCTCACTGAAGACACTTCATATCAATCTGTGAATAATTTAGCAGGGTATAAAGCCATGGTACAACTGCTGCAGTGGATGATTACTGACTGAGCGACCGGTGAAAGAGACTGGCACTCGGCTCTCTGGTCTCATGACTTTATTCTCATTACTTTTCCAAGCTGAAGTGCATGATGCCGATGCTTTGGATATCGAGTTGAGTTCTGAGCAATGGATGAAAAAAAAAAATCACCTATTCAGCCGTACAAACTTTTATGCGTGTGTGTGTGTGTGTGAGAGAGAGTGAATGTGTGTGTGTGTGTGTGTGCGGTACAGGTCAAGAGAAGGCCATGGAACATTTCCAACAAAATCCTGAAGTCAATTCGTCCTAAGTAATGCAATAATGGCACAAAACAATTAGTGAAAAAATATAACATCCGTATCAGAGTCTGATCGTCGCAGCCTGGCCTTGACACAACATACCATGCAGATAAACACAAGCACATGTTTATTCGTACAAAGTATTAAACCGTAATGCTATTGCGCAAGGAAACTGCACAGATGCTGTCCTTTCTATGAACTTCCTGAGTCTGCTCTCACCTGATGTGACCAGCCTCCGCATCCAGCCGGTACAGTCCAGCACAGGATGTTAGGCTTCCCATAATGCTTATCACTCACAGGAAAGCAGCTCTGTGTGTCAACACTCAAAGAGACCTGTCTCCAAAACACAGCATTTAGTGGATTTTTTTTAGTCCCTCTGTGATGCCCGGCCTTTATTTCACAGCACAATACAAAATAAAATCTGTTCACACCATGGAAGCAGGTTCACACGCCGACCAGATTTACAGCACCGGAGAAACATAAATGAAAACTAGAACAAAAGCAGGAAGGCAAAGTGCTGCGTTTACACCGCTAGATGCCTCTGATGCCATTGGGAATAAATATTGGGAAATAATTCCCCTTCCTGTCTGCTCCAGCCCTTGGCTGTACGAACACTGAGCTCACTGATTTATTAATATATGGCAACACATTATTATTCCCTTAACACAAAACACGACTACACGAGCTGCTGATGTTGGAAAAGTGTCCAGATATCAAATGAGCAAATTTTAACACTGGTACTAATGAAGTCATTGTACATGCATGTTCATTTGCTGTAATGAGCACACAGAATAATACATCACCATAATAGTGCAGCAGGAAGCACAGTGGTCATAATATGGTGTGAAGCACAACTGTAGAAATAGAAGAATTACAGACTTAGTCCCTGCATTTCTAAATTCCTTCTTCTTCTACTTTGGACTTTTCTCGTTATGGATCACCACAGCGAATCATCTGTCTCCACCTAACTCTATCCTCCTCATCCTCTACTCTCACAACAATTACCTTCATGTCCTCATATAACACATCCATACGTCTCCTCTTTGTCCTTCCTCTTGACCTCTTACCTGCAGCTCCATCTCCAACATCCTTACCAATATAACCATCTCCCTCCTCTGTACACATCCAAACCATCTCAATCTATCCTCTCTGTCCTTGTCCCCAAAACCGCCAACCTGAGCTGTCCCTCTGATGTGCTCGTTCCTAATCCTGTCCATCCTCGTCACTACTAAAGAGAACCTCAACATCCTCATCTCTTCTACCTCCATCTCTGCCTCAGGTCCTTTCCTCACTGCTACAGTCTCTTACTTGTACAGCACAGCTGCTCTCACTACTGTCTTGTACACCTTTGATTCTTTCTGACACTCTTCTGTCACACAACGCTGCATTTCTATACAACATAACAACAAAATATCATCATGGAATTCAAAATCAAAACTTCTCTGCCAGCTCACGCACGATTAAGCAAAGATTTGTAATAGAAAGTCTCCAGTCTCCAGATATTTCATATCCATATTTCACTCAGTTGCTGTTTTGCACAATACCTCATCCAGCTGCTACTACTACACAAGTGTATATATGTTCACTAGAACCCTCTATGTTCAGAATTCCTCTATTTCTGCACAACGTACTATATATTACACGGAATACACGCTGGTCCGCACTATTTCTTCTATCTGTCCTGTAGTGTTTTGTCTTGTCTGTTTGCACCAGGGTGTAGACGATGCACTTTATGTGGCTAGGACAACTTACTTTAAGTCCTTAGCTCTGTATCGTCTCATTTTCACTATGTACTGCATCTATATACGGCTGAAATGACGACAAAAGCTTCTTGACTTGAAATACAGCAATCAGATGTTTAAAACTAAATCTAAATGCAACTAACATTGAAACGATCAACATCCCTTAAAACGTTATCCGATCTATATAACGTTTCTAAATATCTACAGTACTGTGCAAAAGTTTTAGGCAGGTGTGAAAAATAATAATAAATAATGAGTGTTTAGAACCATAGAAAAATCGAAATCAAATCAATATTTGGTGTTGCTACCTTACATGAAGAGACAGAAGGATGTGAGAAAGCCTACATTCACAGAAGATCTGTGGTTAGTTCTCCAAGATGTTTGGAACAACCTACCAGCTGAGTTCCTTCAAAAACTATATGCAAGTGTACCTAGAAGAATTGCTGTTGTTTTGAAGGCAAACCGTGGTCACACCAAATATTGGTTTGATTTAGATTTCTCTTTTGTTCATTCACTGCATTTTGTTCATTTATGTAAATAAATGTTTAACACTTCCATTTTTGAAAGCATTCTTTGTTTACAGCATTTTTTCACGCCTGCCTAAAGCTTTTGCACAGTACTGTATACTGTATATATATCCATCTCTTTCTCTACTACAGAGAAATGTTGATATGGAGATGTTTATTTAATATTTATGGAAAAAAAATTCTCCAGTATTAGTGCTTTGTAACAGTCAAACGTTTTCCACCATGGGAAAGTCTTCAGGTCTTAAGACAGGCTGGTGACTGTTTATAGCTGCTTTGACGTAAGAGGTTTACAGAACAAAAAAAATGAAGGAAATGAAAAATCATATCCTTTATTGGATGCACGTCATTTAAATGTAACTTATATGTGTCTTGTGATGCTTTATAATGAATAAAAAATTATAATTGTTTGACTGTTATGGTGTTAGAGGAATAAACCAATGTTGATCTTGGTTCAACATCATTTTATTGTTTTCCTACAAGAAACAAAAAGCTCCCAAGTGTTATATTCCTTTCTTATAAAAATAATAATTCCAAAAAGGCTGGAAGTCTGTAGTGAAGGGTACTGTGTTTAATCTACAGAGAAACTAAGTGATGGGATGTGGGATAGCTAGATCTATCAGCCTATATGGGACACACCGGCCCGTCGTGCAGCCCACCGCAATCCGCGCTTCCCACGACATTGGTCCATTCTTTCTCTTCTTCTCTATCCCTGCATGTCACAATAACACCCGACCCGACTGACTTCTTTCGCTTTTTTTTTACCCTTTATGCGAATGTAAAGAGCCTGGTTAAGGTTTAAATGAGGTTCTTTCAATTTTAGTTGGGATGCTGAACCCCTCCTGTTACTTTGAATATTATATTGGTGAGGCGAATCAAAAGCATCAGACTGTAATGGACACAATAAAAAACAGAGGAGAGAGAGGAGAGAGGCGAGGGGAGAGAGAGAGAGAGAGAGAGAGAGAGAGAGAGAGAGAGAGAGAGAGAAGGGGAGAGGGAGAGAAGGGGGAGAGAGAGGGGAGAGGGGAGAGAGGAGAGAGAGAGACAGAGACAGAGAGAGAGAGAGGGGAGAGAGAGAGAGAGAGAGAGAGAGAGAGAGAGAGAGAGAGAGAGAGAGAGAGGGAGAGAGAAAGAGAGAAAGAGAGAAAGAGGGAGAGAGAGAGGGAGAGAGAGGAGAGAGAGAGGGGAGAGAGGGGGGGGAGAGAGAGAGAGAGAGAGAGAGAGAGAGAAGAGCATCAGAGCCACTCAGCAAGGAAGAAGGAAGAAAAGAGATGCCTAGAAAACGTAAAAAGAACTAACTTGAATTAACAGAGACGAGTCCTTCAGCAGGTTTGAACTGTTTTCCAGCTCGGTGCAACTCTGTCAAGTGAACAAATGATGTCTAAGTATTTACTGTAACAGATGTAGAAAAGTATGAACTTCTCGTGTGTTTCGAGCATGACGACACCAGCACTCCGGAAGTCAAACACACAAAAACCTTCACCTACACACACCTTTACCTTCAAGAGCCTTCCTTAAATAAGACTTCCTCATGCAGTATTGTCATGTTCTGCTGTATGCTACATGTCTCTGTTTTGACTCCACCATACTGAGAGTATAACACCACAGTGGTCCAAATTCCCCAAAGTCATTATTGTCTCCTGTTAAGGTGCCCCAGCTTGCTATGATCTGTGGGTAATGAACTGGCACCCAGGCCTAGGTTCAATTATTCTCACTGACGGAGTGATTTCTCACTCGAAGGAGCCAGGCACGGAGCACACTCGCTAATTCCAATCAGGACTTAACACGCTCATAATCACCTGTCTGGAAAAACAAAGAACAACAGAAATAGAAGAGGGATGTGGGAAAAAAAATGATGGAGAATAAATACAGTGGTGAAATATGGGCAAGGCAGAGGTGCTGCGGTGATGTGTGAAAACGAAAAGGTACTTTTCCATTAAGACGTGGGGGTGTGATGGCAAAATACAGAGGAAGAGGAGAAGAAAAAGAGAAACAGAAAGAAAAGAAGTCGATGGGAGGAAGATTTACGAATATGAGGAGGAAGAAGAATAAGAACAGAAAGGGTTAAGAAGAAAGGAGAAAAGGAGGAGTAATGTACAGCTAAAAAAAGATGAAAAAAGATGATGAAGGGGAAGAAAAAAAGAAATTAGAGTCTTATTATATTCTGATAGAGTGCTACAGCACTCGCTGCACCATACTTCTGAAGGAAAACAAGGAGGAGGAAGAGAGAAACGAAGCACAGAAGTCTGGATGGATGGAGAGAAGGAAAAAAAAAAAAAGAAGGAAAAGAACTCCAAAAAAAACAAGGACAAGTGAATACAGATTAAGAAAGCAAACATTTAAGGACCATGAGGATGTTTTCACATCTGCAGCGTTGTGTTCGAACAGGGCCGTGTATTACTTCTCACACAGGAACGACACTCGAGTGTGCACCAAAAGATCATCAAGCTGAGTACAGGACGACACGCAAACTTTTGTTCTTAATATATGAGCTAGAGGTCTTCACGGGTCCACTTAGATCCGGTCGGGTATAATAATAGTGGCATCGGGTCTCGAGTAATTTTAAAATGAATGTGTTTTTACCGGGGGCACGGTGTCTTAGTGGTTAGCACGTTTGCCTCACACCTCCAGGGTTGGGGGTTTGATTCCCGCCTCCGCCTTGTGTGTGTGGAGTTTGCATGTTCTCCCCGTGCCTCGGGGGTTTCCTCCGGGTACTCCGGTTTCCTCCCCCGGTCCAAAGACATGCATGGTAGGTTGATTGGCATCTCTGGAAAATTGTCCGTAGTGTGTGATTGCGTGAGTGAATGAGAGTGTGTGTGTGCCCTGCGAATTTGTGCCCCGAACTACTGCATCGACTCGAGTCCTTTTCCAACATCTCCTCTGTTTACCAAGGCCGCTTGCGACATGTGGCTAGCGGTAAGCTAATTTCCGTTGAAACAGACCTGTCAATCAATTTTGAATCCACGCTGTAGCGGTTACTTTAGTGTAGAGTTATGCAACATCCGGGTCCAGTCGGGTTAAAAAAAAATGCCAACGGGTCGGGTTGGACTCGGGTCTAATTTTTTCGGGTTTGTCTCGGGTCGGGTTTTTCTTAAAAAAAAAAAATTATGCACGTCGGGTTCGGGTAAAAAAATGATTCGGGTCACTTCGGGTCGGGTACAATTTTTTAGACCCGAGAAGACCTCTAATATGAGCTGTTAAAGCGAGCCAGTGAATGAGGCTGTAGCTGGAACATGACGCGCAATAGAGTTTTATTAAGAGAAAAGAACTGAAAAAAAAAACTAAAATAAAATTAAGCATTTTTTTTAAGCACCTGCTCTGTGTTTTCTCTAATTCTCAGATGATTTTTGTGATTTCTTTCCTGTGCTCGGCAAAAATTTGTTTACATTTCTGATCAATGAAGGAAAGTTTTTTTCAGTGTCAATGAAGGACATTTTTCACCCCTACATGCCACTCAGTTAATGTTTTGTTGTTTTGAATTTTTTTTTTTTTTTTTTTTGCATTGCTTTCTGGTTCATTTAATTTAATATGCAGAATAAAAGCTCCCTGGAATTCTAAACACTCCCTGAAAGTCTGAGTGACACTGTGTTTGATTCTGGGGAATTTTTGTTGACCTGGCAGCTGTGTGTTTGTGGATGATATAAAAAAAAAATCAATCAAACTGGTTCTGAATGAAACAGGCCTGTGTAGAAAGACCTGATGGTTTAAAAATACTGACCGTTTCAGGTGTGCTTCGAGTTTTTCACTGTTTATTCATGCTAAAGGCAATGCCATGGTTTATTTATTTTACCTTTGCATATTAAACCCAGATTTCAACAGTCTAAAAGGTCGATTCTATCCATCAGTCTATATATACGTCAGTCACTCATCCCCTTTATCTTCTCTTCCCTGAGCTCTAACCATCCCTACCTCCTTAATTTTCTCTTTCCCCTGTCTCTCGCTGTACGTCTGCATTTCTCCCCGGCTTTCTCGTTGTATCTCGCTTCCTCTATCTCTCGGAGCAGGATAAATGAAGCCAGGCCTCACAGGAAAATTAAGCCTAGAGAGAACCCGGTCAGTCCTTCTGCTGTGCTAATGAGATAAGAGCCGAACTCAGTCCACCTCAAGAACTAGAGGCAGAACACAGGGGGGGGGAAAAAGAAAAAGAAAAAAGCAATTTTCATAAGATAGAGGAAAAAAACGTCACTTGATATAATTGTGTGGTTTGCGTTGTGCTTAGTCCTAGTGCAGGAAAAGCTCCACAGAGGATTTCTCAGGTTTGAAAGGTGATAACCTGTGCAATTTCCAAGTGAAGACTTCTTTGTTCATCCTTTTCAAAGAGCAAAACTAATATATGTATAGTATAAACGAGAAGACTTTCCCCCCCGACACTAGTCTCCACATGTGAGAACTGAATATTTCTATATAGGATAAAATAATACAAGCTTGATCATGTGCAAATGACAACGTTGTCCTGCTTTTACCATCAATGTAGTTACAAAAGGAAAACCAAGATGTCGGATATATTCATTCATTCATCTTCTACCGCTTATTCGAACTACCTCGGGTCACGTGGAGCCTGTGCCTATCTCAGGCGTCATCGGGCATCAAGGCAGGATACACCCTGGACGGAGTGCCAACCCATCACAGGGCACACACACACTCTCATTCACTCACACACTCACACACTATGGACAATTTTCCAGAGATGCCAATCAACCTACCATGCATGTCTTTGGACCGGGGGAGGAAACCGGAGTACCCGGAGGAAACCCCCGAGGCACGGGGAGAACATGCAAACTCCACACACACAAGGCGGAGGCGGGAATCGAACCCCCAACCCTGGAGGTGTGAGGTGAACGTGCTAACCACTAAGCCACCGTGCCCCCACATGTTGGATATAAATATATATATATATATAAATAGATCGACAACTATTCGTCCATTTAAAACAAGTAAAACATACAAAGTGTGTAGATGTTTTCATTTCATGCACACAGTTTGTTTGTGAAATTGTTTGTGTACATACAGTTTGCTCGTGCTAGCTTAAGGTGCTTGCATGTAACACCTGTAATTAATCACGTGCATAATGCAAGTGTGATGAAATGGGGGGAAATAAGTAAGCAAATAAATAAGTGCCTGCAATTCCATTTCATCCAACTGCCCCAAAGACTTCCTTCAAACAAAGACTTACACAACATGTTTAGCTGCTTCGCTGCAGGAAAGTTACACCATAAAAATACGGTTGCAGCACACTTCACTTCACTTATTAAACTCTGTTAATATATGAAAACTGGGAAAGTCGTCGTGAAGTCTGATACGAGGACCGTCGTACTGCGGGTCAAAGGTCACGTCACTACGATGTGCAGTCATACGGAAAGTACGGATAGGAACACTTGAGTTCACGCTAGTCTTCATATTCAATGTAAGAAACATGTACACACTGGTGTGTGTGTGTGCAAAGATGTGGAGGTCAGTGAACAGGACCAGGCTGTGTTAAAGGCTCTGGCAGCTCAGTGGAGCAGAACCACTCATGTTCACCACCTCCTGTCATACTCTTTCTCTCCTGCAGGTTCAGAGAGAGAGAGAGAGAGAGAGAGAGAGAGAGAGAGAGCACTACACTGTGACCAGGGACACACACGATGGTGCAGGAGGAGACGTCTCCACAGAGCAGGGCGAGACATTACAGACTGAGGTGAGTCCAGAAAACAAGCTGAGCTTCTTTATCCAAAACAGAAAAGTCAAGAATCAATGTGACTTAAACTACATACAGGAGATTTATTCATTATTTCCCTAATTATTTACACTTATCTTATTTTTTCCCCTCACAGGTAAATAAACGGCATTAACAACACTGGATTAAACAAGAAAGAGAAACTTTCCTTGTACTTTCCTTGGGACGTTTTTTTTAGACACCCTGGAGATACAATTTTAAATATATTTTTAGATTATGGTAAATGCTAACTTTTATAATACTATGATTAATCCATCTCTTTATTTATTTATTTATTTACAGCAACATTAACGCCAAACAAGGCCACTTGGAAATCATGAAATGTTTAATTTCTTTAAAAAAAAAAAAAAAAGAAAAAAAAAAAAAGCTTAATTCTAAATGCAAAGTGCTTTTACATACTGTACAGACTGCCACAAAGCACTTTTGGATATAGATTTAGAGCCAATCTTGAGAAGCACAGTGACTAGAAAAACCTCCCTGAGATGCCCTGAGGAACAAAGCCTATGAAGAACTAGCCTAAAAAAAATATGGCTTCTTCTGGATGGCACCAAATTATACATCGTTACAGCAAACGGTCATGTAGAGAAAAGACTAGCGGTATTAACTATGCTGAAAAAATGCACCATGTTTGAGCATAAGATAGTATTTAAGATTATAGCAGTAACTTCTGTGAGGTCTACAGTATCCTGGTGAGATTATTCACTTAAGCAGGAAGGTTCATCATAGATTTCAGTTGTGTTAAGGAGCGTGGAAATATTTGAGGTAGCCAGGTAAATAATCCCGAGTTACGGGAGGTGAAAAAAAAAAAAGGTTGTTTTTTTTTTTTTTTTGTACAAAACCTATCCTGTAAAAAACATGCATACATTTTAGAAAAGCACATGGACGGAATACACTATTATTGGATCGAACAAATTAATTTCACCAACTGCTTCAAAATATTTAACTACAAGGCTATGTAAATGTGACCTGTTTTTTCATGCAGTAGATTAAGTTTAAAAATGTTTCAGACTCAGTATAAAATTTCTAAAAAAAAATAATAATAATAAAAAAAAAAAACTAGATAAAAAAAAAATCTGCAACTTTTTATTGCATAAGCAGCTTAATTGGAAAAATAACTTTTTATGAATTTCAAAGTTTTTCAATTTTTTTTTTTCACTTTGATATTCCACTGCCCTGTGGAACGATTGAGAGCAATAAGGAGGTAAAATAGTTTTATTTAACACATCGGTCTGGCACGTTAGTCTGTTCTGCTGCTTTAAAAGTAATGTTGCTAATTTCCATTGGATTATGATCTTCGCCGGTTGTTGATACGCGGTACATACAGCCTCTCATGAAGCTTAGCTACAGCTGAGGTGTGGACAAAATGAATAATTATGAGACAAATAGGGAGAAAGAGTGAGAAAAAGTGATGCAAGAAGGAAGAAGAGAGATTTAGTGGAGTGTTTGTGTGGAAGCTGGCTGACATCTTTTAAACACTCACCAGTGTACTTCCACAAAAACAAACTGCAAATGTAATTGGGTTGAGTCATTTACAAGGATAAATAGAGGGAATTGGAGTGTGTGTGAGTGTGTGCGTGTGTGTGTGTGCGTGCATGTGTGTGTAAGCCTGCTAGCAGCGAAAAAACAAAGCAGCTAGTTAATTAAGGTAGGCAAAGCTGGGCTTCAGCACAGGCTGCTCTGAGGGAGCTTCTCTCCAGTGTGCTGCCATTTGCACTGTGAATAATCAGTGTGTGTGTGTGTGTGTGTGTGTGTGTGTGTGTGTGTGTGTGTGTGTGTGTTTTAGTCTTTCAATAGAGTATAGAAATGGAGGATTTTCACCATTTTTCTTTTTGTTTTGTTTTCAGTAGACACACAGGTGCACGGAAAGAACAGACTGCAAAGACAGCTAGAAGTCGCTTTAACAGAAAAGTTTGAACTGTGAGGGAAATAAAACAGGCATCAGACACGATAACTCTGTAATCTTTCTTTCTAATGCAGATCAAAATCTAAAATAAATCAAATATCAAATATATATACACGTCCATTACATCACTGGACTTTCTAAAGATCACGATCTGGACTATCAGTACGTTTCTAATACGTTAATAGATAGTTAATAGGTAAGTTTGGAATGTGAGCAAATCAACCACCGTGTTATGAACTTTCAGAACTTGTCATGTCATGACAACTAATACCACAGAAGCGTTTGCACGCGGAAATACAGACATTGCGGAAGCGTTCGGCCGTGTAAGCGTTGCCATGGTGATCGAGAGGACACTTACCACGTGTTGACTATTGCAGTGAAATGATGTGAAGACGCAGGGCGTCAATTATACCTTTTTTTTTTTCGTTCGAGCGTTCGACCAGCTTCGTAACGGCTATTCCATGAGAGATCGTATTGAAATAGCTTTCTATTAACTCAAATGAAATATATAGATGCTAAGAAATAACAGCAAATGTTAAGAAATGGAGCGTTTAACAGAATTAGAATTGCAAATTTGTAAAAAGAAAAAAAAAAAAAGAGAATTATTATGTAAATAAAACATTTCTCTAACTTAAAATTGTTGTGTTTGTGAGTTGGAGATTACAGTGCTCATTACACTTGACTGGGCGGTTAGAGCCTGTAGCATGCCAATGGCCCTCTGCCTGTGTGGCCCAGACAGCCAGCCCACCTGCTGGACATCTCAAATCCCCAAACCCCTCCACACACACACACACACACACACACTTTTCATAAAGAACAAAAATCAGATGCTTTATATGACCATCAAATCAGACACCAAAATTACCCCTGGCATCTCTTTCCATTTCTAGGATTAAAATAAATGAATAAATCCATTTTGGCTCGTCTTTTATGCTGGAAAACAAACCAGCACCAGATTCCTTACAGCCTGGTGTTCTGTTTTCATCAAGATAATTAAGGCTTGGACAAGGTACTCAAATTCATGGACAAAACCCAGGACTGTTCTATGTCTCGTTTCTACTTTTTCCTCCTTGCTTTCCTACCTCACTCACGCTCAGCTCTGTGCAGTTAAGCCTCAGTTCCTGTCTGATCTCTAAATGATAAAAGGCCCAGCTGAAAAAAAAGATGACTGACTTTCTCAGACTGCTCCAGAAGGGGAGCGAAGGCCAATCAGAACATGAGAAAACGGGGAGGAAAATATCATCCTCTTTGGGCAATCAGAATGACTGACAGCTCTGCCACTTTGGTGCCTTGATTAACACAGTTGCTATAGTCCTGTCCACTGAAGTAAACTTTATATAATGGATTGCCTGGGCAGAGCATAGCAACCAGCTCAATGTCTACCAAGGCTATGTGTTTAAGTAATGACTGTTCTGGCACTCACGATTCAATGAATAAGGCTTTTTAACTGTGCTGTTACAACTCAAGGTGAACAGGCATTTGGAGCACTTCAGTCAAGGCCAGACTGCCATGCTTAGTATTGACTACAAGCCCACACACAAACGTCAATACACATTCACCACACTCGCCGCACAACACATGGCTGCCATTCAGAAGGGAGAAAAAAAACAAAATGCATCCACTTCATCAAAATAATCTTCCAAAACATGGACCTGGGCAGAAAGAGAAAAATTTCCATGTGCTAAAATCCATCCTCAGATTTAATCGTAATATAAAAAAAAAAAAAATGTTGGATAATATGTTGGATAACAGAAACCCGCCGCTGAACCGCTGAAGTCCTTAATATACAGCCAACGGTTTTATTTTTATTGATAGTGCTGTGATTCAGGAGCCGAGTTCATTTGTTCACCTGATGTCTAAATCGCAACCGCTAAGAGAGAAGAAACCCTGTTTGACTTCTCTTTTTTATTCATCAACGATGGTGGACAAGGTGTCGATTCAGAGCTGGTACTAATCTCACAATTCCACTATTTTTCCACAGTTTCAGACCTGGAACTGCTATCATCGCCATGACAACAACTCTACAGCACACACAGACTAACGGTGGGGCCATCCTTAAAAATATTTTGGTTTGCAGTAACAGTTAAAAATAAATAAATAAATAAATAAATAAATAAAAAATAAAATAAATAAATAAATACATTTAAAAAATGGTCGGTAGGTAGGTCTAATTTTTTTTTTCGTTTCAATGTTAAAAAAAAAAAAAGAAAAAAAAAAGTACAATTTTGGTGACGGTGGTAACGTAGGTATGAATTTAAACAAAATAGCATATTGTGACGTCACTGACTGGGTCTTCAACCCGTGCCTTCGGGCGCATCATTGCAAACCTCATTTTGATGCAGGCTATATAGACCACAAACAAATTTGTTTGAACGGTGACCGCGAACATTTTGTTTACTGCAGCCGCAGCCATCGTTACCAAGCGCAAACCGTTGACTCTGACAGTGAATGAGAGTATGAGATGAAGCGAACGCACAGGCCATGGTGTGACATCCGTTAACCAATAGTGTAAACACACTCACCGGCCACTTTATTAGGTACACCTAATTACGAATAAATAATAAACACGATGTGGTCTTCTGCTGCTGTAGCCCATCCGCCTCAAGGTTCGACATGTTGTGCGTTCAGAGATGCTCTTCTGCATACCTCGGTTGTAACGAGTGGTTATTAGAGTTACTGTTGCCTTTCTATCAGCTCGAACCAGTCTGGTCATTCTCCTCTGACCTCTGGCATCAACAAGGCATTTGCGCCCACAGAACTAACGCTCACTGGATATTTTCTCTTTTTCAGACCATTCTCTGTAAACCCTAGAGATGGTTGTGCGTGAAAATCCCAGTAGATCAGCAGTTTCTGAAATACTCTGACCAGCCCGTCTGGCACCAACAACCATGCCACGTTCAAAGTCAAAGTCTGAACTGCAGCAGATCGTCTTGACCATGTCTACATGCCTAAATGCATTGAGTTGCTGCCATGTGATTGGCTGATCAGAAATTTGCGTTAACGAGCAGTTGGACAGGTGTACCTAATAAAGTGGCCGGTGAGTGTAGATGACGTCACGGGTTTTTATTTAAAAGAAAGAACGTAGCCTTCGTTTGTATGTAGGCCTAGGCAATTTATATATTTACAATACTTACTAAAATATAATTAATATTATTTTATTGCTTTTGTATTGGTCGGTCTTAACGCAAATTTACAACCGGCAAGTCGCTCGGACTTAAAGCAAAAAAAATAAAAAATTTGAGTCGGTCCTAAATTGACAGGGTCGTTCGGGTTACGGCAAACAAGAATATTTTTAATCATGGCCTGGCTTGATTAAAGTTAAAAGTTGGTCAAGGTAAATACTGGAACTGTGACTGAAGAGGAAACAGCAACAAACTAAAAGCTACAACAAACTTTCTGTGAGATGCTACATACTCCGGATGAACAGATACAGCACAAGCAATAAAATTCTACATGCAGCTATCATCGTACTCATTATCTCTGTAAGGATTTAAATTTCCATAGAAAAAAGTTATCCGCAAATCTAGATAGAAAACCCATTACCTACCCAGTAGTTGTTTTTTTTCCCTTTCTTTCAGCATCTAGTACTCCAATAGTTCTAAGTGTTTGAACGGATGGAAGTTTGGATAGAGAGAAGAAGAAAAAAACCGCAAAGTCGTATATTACCTCCGGGGTTTTATCTATATGTAAATACAGAGACAGCAGCTGAAACATGAGGTGTTTTAGACCAGTTTAGGAGATCGTACTGTGACTGAATGTACAAGATGTTCTTAGGAGGCGTCTTGCAGAATGGAGAAAAAAAAAACAAAGTGGATATTAAGAATATTTTCATATCATTTTATTCAGCAGATTTTGCAGTTCTGTAAGTCGCTCTGGATAAGAGCATCAGCCAAATGCTGTAAAAGTAAATGTAATGTAATATATATTCCTAATCTTGTTCCAATTCATTCTGGAGATTTATTTAATTTGATGTTTTGCTTAAAATTGATCAATCTTCATTAAAACATCCGCTTTGTGCCAGATATCCTGCACAATGGAATGGTCTACAGAAGACCTCCCATCTCTGCTGCACACCACAACATGGCTTTTATTGACGCTGTGAAACCTAGAATGGGAAGTAAAGTAACAAGTTCAGCATGGAATAATCACTTTATTTGATTCCTGGCCCCTAGGATCGGATTACTTTTACACGTTTTGCTGCCCAAACCCTAGATCAACAGTTTCCAGGTGGAGAAGACATCAGTGCCGTACATCAGTGCACCAGGATTTGAAAACAGCTTAAACTTAAACCAAACTCTCAGAGCCAGCGCTCCCAGGTCAGGAGGAAAGGCATGTGCAAGCGTGAAAATGGTCTTCGGTCGACTCAAACGCCTCACTCTTATTCCCTGCATGGGAAAACATGGCCATGAAGACCTTCTGTATCCATTACACACACACACACACACATACACACACACAATAAATAAATTCAGAGCCTGAAGTTGCAAATGACACAGAAGCTTCACTGCCTGCTTCTTTCACAGTCAACCTATGTCCATTACACACTCATTACACAGAGTGTCCTCAGGCTCGAAATCACACACACACACACACACACACACACACACACACACACACACTTATAGAAACTACTGCAGAATATCCATATTTCTCACATCACTACTCAACATGTTCAACAAACCTTTCCTCAAATATTCTTAAAATATTATGCAATGACCTGGTGTTGTGTACACGTTGTAGATTAGAAGCTAAGGCGTTAGACTACTGATCAGAAGGTTGTGAGTTCAAATCCCAGGTCCACCAAATCCCCTGAGCCAAGCCCTTAACCCTCCATTGCTCAGTTGTATAAAATGAGATACAAGCCGCTCTGTATAAGGGTGTCCGCATTACGTCGGCATCCTCCATTTTCTTCTGAACTCTGACATACTACTCTGTACCTGTAATAAACCTTATGTATTACATTCAAAATTATGTACAAATTAATTTTGTGTGTCCACAAAAAAAATGGACACATGAGGACCGCACAAAGATCGGGTGAAGAAATGACAAGTGTGACCGATTACATATTCCATACACAAACTGAAACGTTATAGCAATCACTGGCGACCCATTTCGCGAGTCATTTTGTCCGCCCTCTAAAAAGCAGGTGTAGATTAGCGTCTCGATTATTGTTCCGTATTTAATAGTCAGTGTTGCCAGGTGCATAAAAACTGCTTCGTAACTGATCTACTTTTGACGACGCATGTTGTTTTTTCCCGTCTTTTAAAATTGCCTGATAAATTGAACTGCTTTTGTAACGTGGAGCTGAGAACCTTTATCACAGCACCAGCGTCAGGGAAGACGTACATCAAATTCCTACATCTAACAGAGAAGTTTAACACGTTCAACGGTACAGAAGATGAAATCGAGCAGAAGAAAAAAAAAAAAAAAATAATGCAGCCTTTTAATGCTGTGAACACTGTTCTGACATGAGAGTCTATACATCATAAGACCTTTGTTGAACACACCAACCGCTCAAAAAGCTCAGGAATGAAGAAGTTAATCACTGACCGTTTTTACTACTTCACCGCAACAATTTGCACCTCGCTCAGAGTGCATTTACCAGGCAGTCTTGGGCAAGATCTGGGGCTCGGGCTGATAATGAGACCAGCAAGAAATGAAATCACAGTGAAGTTTGCTCACTGTGTGCAAACCGCATTAGTGTGGAGTGATGTGGATCTATGACCTTCTAGCTCAGGTAAGCTACAGCCTGGATCGTACCTGAGGAGCGGCGTCTTGAAATATATAACAAGATGGAGAACAAAATACAGAAATGACTGAATTAAACGAGTCGTTATGAACAAAGGAATGAGATAATTGCATTCATTCCAATGCTAAGGCCTTGAGTGTGTGTGTGTGTGTAAGAGAGAGAGAGACAGAGAGACAGAGAGAGAGAGAGAGATTAATTAGCCAACCAATATGAAAGATATTTCATTCACGGTTTGTTGCTCTAGTGTCGATTCTAACATCAACAGATTCTTCAAACGGAAAAAGAAAGAGATTATCAAGACCAACACATGTTACTAAAACCCACTTTTACTTTACAGCAAGCTTCAATTAGACAAGTAGATAATTAGAATCAAGTTTGATCTCATCAGCATCATTCTTCTCCCTTTCATTTAAAACGGCTCTTCTGCTGTATACGGAACGTGTACTACAGACAGCGAGAAGATAGAGCCATTGACTTAATGAGGCGGCTTATTCAAAACCTATAAAACAGGCCACAACATTATGTCAATAGAATTAAGTGGCAATTAAAGGTCTGTGAGAAATCAGCAGAGAAACATCGGACCGTAGCATCTCACCGAAGTGGAAAGGCTGGGTTGCACTCTCCATGAGCCAACTGTAAAACGGTAATGGCACATTAAACTATAAATGGCATTAAAAACGCAATCGCTCATAAATGCGAGAAAGCCAAGAGGGAGGACGACAGTGCGTGAGCCAGCCTCCACTTGAATTTTAAAAAGTCTGTAAGTAGAAACTAAGAAAGAGCAATAGGGGTAGTCAGAGAGAGATAGAGACAGCAAGCTAAACTCAAAGAGAGAGCGAGAGGTGTGCGTATGGGGTTCAGGCTGTTCTGTAACAGAGCATGGCTGAAATAAATTACACTGTCAGCTCCAGCCCGGGCCTTGACTGACTGATTTTTCGAATAGAGCTACCAGCCGGCAGCTAGCTTTACATCCAGCCAGGACTCTGCACGCCATGGCACAGCCTTAATGATGATGCACGAGCCAAAGAGAGCTTCTTCCAGCAAAAAAAAAAACGCACACGAATGCGTGCAGCCAATGCATGCAGGTGAGAGCATGGAAACAAGAGCAGGGGAACAAGAGGGTGAAATGGATCCTGGCAGCTCGAGAAAATCGATTGTGAAAATTAATAAGTGAATTCCCTCCAGCGTGCTTCGTGCTTCCAACGACTCAATCTCCTTTTTCGCACCTCTCCTTTTTCATTCCGCTCCTTTATGGGTTTTAAACGCCGCCCACGCACCTCGAGACGCCTCTGCTGAAGGACTGACGGGGCTGAGAGCAAGAGCCAGAGAGACACCCATTAGATGGGTTGAACGACGCTAGACTATACAGAGTGCGGTGCTCTCGTACAAGGTCAGAGAAATTGTCCGCTGTACTTCAGGGGTCTTTGTCTCGTTATTTCTGTTGTTCTGTGTTATTTTGTTCTAGGTATCTCATCTAAACTTCTAGAAGTGTCCTTCTGAGTTGCTGGGATGTAATTGGAGTTACAAACACTCATCAGTGGAGATGTTATAGAGCCAAGTGACAAAATGGCACTCCAGACACAGAGGTGCATTGTGGGAGTAAGCCTAAAGAGCTCTGATTGGTGACGAGTTACCAGTACCTGCTCTTGGCGCTCAAGCCAGCGGTCCACCATGGGATGGTTGGCACTGAGGGATGAGCGTGCACCTTCTCGGTGGAACTGGTTGGCCCATGCTGCTGTGTCACGAGGAAGACTGCGGTACCCAGCTGGTCCCTTAACCTGGAGAAACACACACACATTACACAAAATAAGGAAACGTTGTCTACAGTGAATCCACTCACATATCTCTAAATAACACTCCATTCACTCGGCATAGAGCCTTGTTTTAATGAACTGGTCCAAGATATTTGAAATTTCCACTGCTGAGCTGAAATTATCTGTGTTTGACATAAACTCATAAATACAGAATACAGTAATGCCACCCGTGGATATGACAGACTCGCCACGCTGAGCTGTTATTAGCAATATTATGATTGGCGGGCCAAGGAAGTTTTTGGACCCGAGCCCTACAAAGACACGTTCATTCCAGCCAGGTCTCCGACATGCACTCATTCCTTCAATCGCTAATTATCTCCATTACACGCTGCTAATTCACACCGTGCCTATAGTGTTATTTCATCTGGAGGTGAAATCAAATGCCCTAAAGCGCAGGCACTTGAATTGAATCTCCACTTTTTGGTTGTACGGAGCTAACGGACCTAATGCAGGTTAGTTTCACACGTCGGGGGCCTCGGCCTAGAAAGCCTGCCAAGCACAGCGGCTCGTGGCTACAGAAGTCGGCACATTAAAAACAAAAATGTCTCCGGTTATAGAATCAGATGATCCACATGAGGGGTTCTGCACAAAGCGGAGGAAAAGCGATCCATATGGTTAACCGGGGCACATGGTAATGAAAAGCAGACGGGAATGTAAAGGAATGGGTCACCATGGCCGCTGATCATCATCCCAGGCCTTCTCAGAGCTTCGGCTCATAAAAGAAGCCTGCTTATTAATTTATAAGACACAGTAAATGACATGAATACACAGGCATGAAGAATATAAATCAGTGGGGGAAAAAGGGTGGATCTGCTAACCTCGGTCTCTGCTACTTGAACTCAAACAGAGATGGGGAGAAAAAAAAAAAGAAGAAAAAAAAAAGAAAAAGAGAACTTCTCATCTCCTGTGAGAGGCTGTGAGTCTCGTCTTATCAATCAAGACACCCTCCAGATACGTGTCCTATACATACACGTGCGGGCAGATCTGCGAGAATGCGTCCATGCTCCATTGTAGTCTGTTGAAAGAGAACTGAAGACCATCCAGGAAATCATGGACCTTACTTGCACTGATTAGTATAACAAAAGAGTGATGGCATTATGCGTTGAAGGCCAGTCAGCCGGCAAGAACGGAGCCAGAAAAGAACACGGATACCTCTTTAAATAGAGCACATCTGGATTTTCATGCTAAATATGTGGACGGTGTATATATCCAGGAAATCCCAAAGAGCCATAAAGATATAGTAGACTATACCGATTCAATCATAAAGACATCAGGAGCATATTAAATCAGAGCAAATTGAATCCAAGTTCCTATTTCACGTTGTTACACAATCTCACATTATTTTCATCAAAACACTACAGGATAGTGTTTTATATATACAGTCTGGCATTATCGACCACAAACAGACCTTCCAACAACACAAACAATCTTCTAGTGGAAAGTGAAAAAAAAAAACAGGGTAAAAACACCTTAATTCTTCAGTCTTAGTCAAATGATAGCACGGTGCTGGATTACAGTGAACCCAGACAAGCGGAGTGCTTTTAAATAGGATTACGAGCAAAAACAGCGAGACGCGCTAATCTCATCGCAAGCTGCCGTGTCACATTCCGAGTACGGCGTCCTCCCCTCCGCCTTCGCTTCCACCCTTTCATTCGCTATATTACCATTTCTAAGGCACTGAAGAGTTGTCATTGCTGAGAAAGGAGGGCCATTTTGAGAGAATAATTGGCCTCTTCTTCACTCGTTGCAATGGGGGGGAGGAGGAGGGGTCGGGGGAGAAGAAAGTGAAGGAGCATCTCTATGATTCATTAGGAGCCAAAGGCACTGACCTCCAAAAGTGAGCCACACAACAAAGCAAACGTTAGCACTACAAAGGAGCGCTCTCCGTTCTGTATAGCGCTGAGAATTGCTGTAGATAAAGGAATTCGCTATAAGACGAACCGCACGACTTCGGACCGACGCAAGGCAGGGTTTGTCATGAGGAATAGATGAGTAAGGCTGCAGATGTTCAGAGTAAAGTGAAAGCCAGAATACAGTATACAGTACAAACATATAAAGTCTACAGGCAAGGGCATAAAACTATTCTATGTGGAAAAAAAATCTTTGGTGATCATCTTGTGTTGCTTTGAGTCGAACTATACTTTAAAGAACATGATCTTTTTAAGTGAATTCATCTGAATGGACACCCGACTGTCTGGTTGAAGGGGAAAAAGAGTCAAGAAAATATTATTAAATCCTTAAACAGAAAAGATAATTATAGAACAGCACATGATACTTGATGTAATGATACACGGATAGTCCAGGTAAAAGGGATGAAAACCTCAGGGTTCGGATCGTGTTCAACTTGGAAACTTTATAAGCTGGGAAAAACCAGGGGTTACTCAAACTTGTGTAAACTAGATGGGAATTTATAGTCGGGTTTTGGATAGCCTGCATAGCCTAAACATTTACACAGAGCTTTATAAAAACATCAGCCCTGATACCTCTTACTTACCTCTTGCCTATTTTTTTCTAATGAAACTTGAACATCAAGCAACGTACAGTATGGTTCATTATAAAGGAGGTTTTGCCTCCTTGTCTTTTTTTTTTTTTTTTGTGGGGTCTTACCTTGCGCTCCAAGCTGTTGGTACCACTGGTGATGTTGGATTTGAGGAAGCCAGCCGTTGTGGACCAGCGTGTCGGGTTCTTCCTGGAAGGCTCCTCTGGCTGGAGTGGAGTCTCTGGCAAAACCACAAGAGCCGGATCGCTACTGCGCCTCACTTGCAGATGCATGTCTGAGACAGAGAAAAACACAGAAAGAGACACAGAGAGGATTAATATCTCATTCTTTCTCCTTATATCTAGCTGTCTCACTGCACAATAGGAATCCCATTCAGGTTAGAAGAGGACCACGTGTCCTACACGCCCGTGCTGATTCCACCTACAGCTCTTCAGCTCGGCTGTTTTGTTTCCTGCAGATAACACGTTTCGGTGCCGCAGTCGAGCGGGATGGCAAAACAGCAGTATATTCATGTCAGACACAAAGCCTGGGCCCTTACAGCTTAAAGAAAAGAGCCTCGACAATGATGATCTTTGAGCCAAGCTTTAGCCTGTTACCCCATAGAGAGAGACCCGGACTAGGATGGAAACAGTGGATAGAAATAAAGATAGATAGACATGTCTCTGAAGTGATACGGTGTAATGGACTTGAACTATAGGTCAGGTAAAAGAAGTCCAGCCAGGCAACTGGACTGATGTGCTCTTTTTCACACAAAGCCATCTTTTTTACAGAGGAAATTGCTTACTGCATGTCTGTGATGGCCAGCAGCGATGAGACGGAACGTTTTTAATTACCTGAGTCATAAACCTTTAGTCATAAATATCAAGTGCAGAGAGCACACGTAACCAAAGGCTATTCTGGGGGTGATAATTATTTTCAATTTAATATCAGAATTGATTTTGATATCGAAACAGAGAGTCTGCAACGTTGTGCAACTGACTCAATGTTAACAAAATGACCACAAATTTGCAACAAACTGAATCAGATACTACATGCATCCCCATCTATTTATAAAGTGATCGACATTTGCAGAATATCAAATGATTTACTTGAGAACACCGTATGGTCTAATAATATTTGCTAACTTTCCTGTCAGCCTGTGAACACCTGTGTCGACTCTCCCGCCGGCTGTGTCGTGTCAGTATCGTTAGCTAACCAAGCCTTACAAAAAATAGTGGTGAAAGCAATTTGAAAGCATTACAGGCTTAACCGTGTTCATACG
The DNA here is from genome assembly GCF_030014155.1 of Tachysurus vachellii. Lineage (NCBI taxonomy): Eukaryota > Metazoa > Chordata > Actinopteri > Siluriformes > Bagridae > Tachysurus > Tachysurus vachellii. The sequence continues at coordinate 8,261,558 of NC_083464.1, read as the reverse complement.
GACATTCCGTCTGAACGCTTTTCCTCCTTGATCAGAACAATTTGGCTATACAGTGAAAAATAGGCTATTCTTACTCATACATCAGTTCCGAGCAGGACAAATGTACGGTCTGTGAACGCAGCTAGACCGAGACTGGGGGTTATGGTTAGGATTACATAACAAAGAGTAGCCTTTTAGTATCAGCAGCCAAAAATGGGTTGTCTTTAGGAGCAGAAATGCAGGCCTTCAGAAATGACATGGATCCTGTTTGTGACTGCTTCTGGTACTTCTACTCACCAGACGAACACTGCAACAACCACCAGCCATCTTTCAGCGCTTAACATATGGTGGTTGTTTTTTGTCTGATTCAAGACCCCATATGCTACCATCCCGAGTTATATAACATCACTTCTGAACACGTATTGAAGAAGCAGCATGGCGTAGCCTTGGGATCTGCCTAAAATCATGACGCCCGAGGAGCCGTGGCAGTGTGAGTATAAAATTAGCCTTGAATTACTTTCAGAACTCAGTAATGATTTTTAAATACGCTTTCCAATGTCTGCCTGCGGTCAGCTCATGTCCAGTTCTGAGACAGCAAGACCTGCTTAACTGCCTCCCATGTGTTAGATTAAAGTAAGGAATTAGGCTGAGAGGTCAATGTAAAACTGCCCAGACAAACACAAAAGGTACGAATTAAAGAGAAAAGGAAAAAAGAAAAAAAAAAAAAGATCAAATTTCAATTACACACACTGACCTTGGTAAATGCCATTACAAAACCCTAATTCCAGACACATAATAACGTGGTCTGGCATGAACTTTATGTGAAATTGTAGATAATAGTTTTAAGTTGGTGTCAAAAATGGGGGAAAATAACATTTCGGCAAACGTTAACGAGAGGAGACGGCCGGTTTGAACAGTCGTATCTGCAAAATGCCTCCAAATCCTAGAAAGAGATTTTTTTTTTCCCTCAGTTTAAAGCAATGCTAGTCAAAAGCAGCCTCTGTAATGAAGCAAATCTGGCTGGGAAGTCCAGCAGAGACACAGGAAACGTTCAAATCTTCAGCAGATGTGCCGGAGCCGGTTACAGATCAAGACTGAACGAAATGCAAAAGAAGACATTCCCTCTTCCTCATCCTCCTTTTCATCTTTCTCTTTTCATCTCGGCAGGCCTTAAGTGAGCAAAAATATTAAATTTATGGTGCAAATCGACTCACAGATGCCTTTGAACGATCCCTTAAACAGGTTCGGGAGCAGCTTGTGTTCATTCGTTTGTCTAGAATTTCATTTTTAAACAGGATCAAAGTCTCTAAACGGATCAATCCGTATACGATCGCCTCGAACATGCTGCATTGGAAGTGCTGCTGAACATCATGTGCGTTCTTATAAGTTCACAGTGTAGATTTGTCTGGACCCATTTTCAATTCTCGGAATAACTGATAAAACTGGGGTTTTCCCACAAAGTCATGGTGCTTATTCTCATGTCATTTGGCCATTGCTAGTAAAAAATATCTCTGCAACGTCATCCAAAAAACAGCCGCAATGAGATTTTACTGCTGCCTTGTGAAATGTGTCCGGCATGGACACAAGGGCTTTTGTGCAGACACGAGGGTCTGAGTCGGAGACTCCATTATGCTAAATATTCGCCTGGATGCGAGTATAGTCTGACCCACATACAAACCCCAACCCTGATCCTCCTCTTTCCTTTTCCAATATATACTCCTAATGTGTGATCGGATTAGCTCTGCGCCACACAAAAATTGGCTTCCCTTGCCTTTAATAACCCGGACGACCACTTAAAGCTCCTCAGCCATCAATCTCAGGTGTGTTGAGGGACATCCAGAGCCCCTAACGAGATGGAAGGGCAATTTCAGCCCCAGCGTGAGCGCTTAAGGAGTCTGCCACCCCCGTGCACCAGAGACCAGGTTCAACTCACAGAAGCACCACTCACAAAGCTCATATTTACATCACTAATCTACTGCCTCAGGCTGTGTGTGTCTATGAGAGAGAGAGAGAGAGAGAGAGAGAGAGATATATTCCAACAGGGGATTCATCTATAATTAACACAAAGTGTGCAAATGCCTTGAAAGGATACACAGGGAGAAAAACAAACATCTACCTAATTTCATTACTTTGCGTTATGTAATATATGTTATATATCTCCTTCATGTACGTGTGAACTGATAAAGGAAACTGCTACCAGAAACACATTAAATACTCTAGACGTAATAAGATTTACAACTTCTGCATTCTCTTTCATAACCTGTGCTATTTATGTCTATTTAACAGTTAACCAACAAGTTCTGACCCTGGTATGTCTGTGCTCTTCACATTATAAGCACATGATTTCACACGTGCAAGCTGCTCCGTCTGTCGTCAGCGGAGTGTTGAAGTCATTTAGCAGTGCGAGTACAGCGGATTTCTCAAACTCTTTCCATATGAAAGGTGCTTTGAAGTAGAATACTTTCCCAATGAATTCAGCAACAGCAAAAGAAGAAGATTAAGAGAACGTTTCGCAGTCCGAAACGTCCGAGTGACGGCTGCCGCAATAAGCCCTCGTACGTGTTGCCGGGTTCGGAATCCGTTTTATCCACGTTCACTAATAATCTCAGGTCCATAAATGAACTCTGAATGTCGTTTGGATAAAACTATCCACCTGGCTGGGCAACGCTAGTTCCACCCTGCTTGAATCTGTCTATTCAAACACAGGTTGTTTTAATACCTTATATTGCGTGCTTCAGTCATTTAAATTGGCCGAGTGTCCATTTTGTCCTTGTGGCCAGTTAGTTGCCAGAGGAAAGTGTCCCTGACTGGATGCCAGCAGCGGCCCGTCATACGGCAGAATACAGATCAGGTTCGGCCAGAGGACAAGCGAGAAAAAAAGAAAGTGATGAGCAGCACGGAGGCCAGCGCACTAATTCCATTTCACTCCATCACTCGCTTCCTTCACTGTCTCTCCTTTCTTTATGCAAATATGGTGAGTGAATAAATTGGGCTCAGTTTTATGGAATCATTATGATATCAGAACATGACCTTGGTATCCTAACGGAAAAATATAACTTTTTTTTTCCTCCCCGAACCTGGAAATACAGAAAATTGTTTCGTTCCATTTGAATAAATAAAATATGAGATCGTGTCTTTGATGGGACATTTATTTAAGAGCCAAGTGTCAATGCTGTGTTTATATTGATGTCCCTAGAGGTAAAGCCATGGCATCTCTTTAAAAGCAAAGTCCAGCCTGCATTTGCATTTGGCTTGAGAGAAGAGAAAGAAAATAAAAAGTTAGGGAAACTGTTCATTACTGGGAATTTGCTGAGCGTCCAACAGACATTACGGGTTTGGCATTAACTGGACGTGGGAGTGAAGAGCTTTGTGGGAGAGAAGCTCTAAATATAGCACTAGTGGGGGACTTTATCGCTGCGTGTAAACAGAGACCTGTGACCTGCAGAAAGGAGTGTCAAAGCTAAGCAGCTCAGGGAGGCTCTTAAAGCATGGAAGAGGATCTGCATGAGAGATTCCTGGTGATGGTGGGACACGGCACAGAGAAGGGAGGACAGGAGAGGCTGGGGAGAGCAGAACAGGAACAGGGAAGAGTGGAATAAAAATAGACATTGGACAGATAGACAGAGATAGTGAGACACCATGTAGGTAAGTTCGTGAAGGTTGCAGAGGGGGGTATGAGAGAGAAAAATAGGGGTAAAAAAAAGAGCACACAACAATGTGTCCAACCATGTATGGACTTCTCCATACGAGTCTTACTGAGTTGAGGGAAGCTTCCCGTTTCAGGCAAAGAGACAGGGCGCACCATTTAGGACAGAAGTATCGTGTTTCCGTCGTCGTCTTATCACACTGCACCGAGAAAACTAACCACTTCAAGCTTCATATTTCAAAATACAATTTTATGAACAAGTACGATGTAATGAAGCCAAGGACTTGAGATAAGAGCAGAAAGAAAATGCAGGCTGTTTTAATGAACAAATGCAGTCTTCAAACAGCCATAAGGCTGAGATTAGCAGGGGAACCGGGAGGATCAATCGTGTGTCTGCTGGAACCACGGCGTACAAGAACGGAGCTTGATTTAACAAAATACAGACATTAATGGAAGGACAAAGTGAGAGACACAAACTCAAACTGAGAAGATAAAGAGAGCAGGAGGGTTAGAAAAAGCGCACTTGTATAAGTCATTGTTATTCAGAAAGCATCATGATAGACATTTACATTTTTAGGCTAACTAAGAAAAAAAAAAAAAGGTCAATAAAATTTCTGAAGAGGAAAACCAAATACGATACAGGACTCTGTATAACGTGTACACATCATGTCAATTCTCAGGACCTGCAAGGTTCTTATCTTATTGCTGGGAATGAATAATGTAATAGAATTCATTCATTTGGTATTTGCAGTGTAGTTCATATGAAAATGAACTAGTTCAAAATGAAAAGTTCAAAATTTGCTGGAGAATTATAATACTAAAAAAAAAAACACATATGCATTGATACACGTCATCGTGTCAAGGATTTTTAATTATTATAGAATTTTAAGTTTAGTTTTACACTAAGTTTGCTTATATATTGCACAGAGATTGCAAAATATATGAAATTAAAACATTGCATTTGCTTTTATCTTACTGGGGATCAAAACTATACGGCTTAATGCCGTCAATCACATCCTTATTTTCGGCGGTCTTATTTTCGTTCATTAATAGCGTTTATTTTTGTTTAAAGGTTACAAAATGGGGGGGCACGGTGGCTTAGTAGTTAGCACGTTCGCCTCACACCTCCAGGGTTGGGGGTTCGATTCCCGCCTCTGCCTTGTGTATGTGGAGTTTGCATGTTCTCCCCGTGCCTCGGGGGTTTCCTCCGGGTACTCCGGTTTTCTCCCCCGGTCCAAAGACATGTATGGTAGGTTGATTGGCATCTCTGGATAATTGTCCGTAGTGTGTGATTGTGTGAGTGAATGAGAGTGTGTGTGTGTGTGCCCTGCGAAGGGTTGGCACTCCGTCCAGGGTGTATCCTGCCTTGATGCCCGATGACGCCTGAGATAGGCACAGGCTCCCCGTGACCCGAGGTAGTTCGGATAAGCGGTAGAAGATGAGTGAGAGAGAGTGGGTTACAAAATGTTTAAAGGTAGTAAACTGGTAATATTATTCTAAGTCATAATGCTCGCTAATGAATACAGATGCATAAATAATAGCATCAAGGCACCGTGAATAGAAACTGAACAGGAGTGTGAAGTACCTAGAGGCCCTGTCCTCTAGTGACGAGAGTTAGGGGGGAAAACTTGAACGCTCTCTAAAATAAAAATAAATAAATAAATAAAAACCTGCCTCATCTGGGCCGAGATTTCCCATATGGTGGGGACGAAAAGTGGTGTTACACAGGGGAGGATAATTAACGCGACACTCAGGAATGCCACCCCAACATCGAGAGCAGGCCAGCTGAGCTGAAAATACTCCCTAAATATCTGCACTCCCTGAAGGAGTCCTAATCAGCTAACCAAACATCCCTGCATAGCTCCAGTGCTCAGTGGAAATACCGCAGAACTATTCGTCCCCCAGACAAGGACCTCACTTGGATAAGCAAAATAAAGATAAAAGCTGTAAATCTTGTTCCTGCTGTCAGTCATAATCCGCAATGTCACCGCATTTCAGAGTGGGCTGTCTGGATCAGGGCCACGAATCACTGGAGCTTGTCACTGAAAGGGAGAGTGACGTGAACAGAAAAGGTCCTACAACACGCAGAGGAAAGCGCTCACGGCGAATTATTCCAAATTATTTATCTTTGAGCATTAAGAACTTTCAGTCAGTTACATGAAGTTATATCGAGGGTATCTGTTTTCCAAAAAATAAGTAGAGAAAGAAGATTATGGACAAAACATAGTGATAAACATGCCTTCAGATCTCATTTCTATACTATTCATTTATTTACTGTTTGTTTGTATGCAATCCCACCGCTAGCACATTTTTGACCCTTTTGTTGCTTCCTGAATTCACGTTGAGCCCATAAGTCTTTTCGCCCACACTGCACATGGTGTATTTACACTCAAACAAAGACCTGGTTATGTGTATATATTTTTTTTCCGGCTGCTGACGGATGTGTTACTATTTCCTATTAATTCTCTATTGTACTGCTGCTTATTTAGATGCTTCATGACATCATTCGAACTGCTATGCGGAGGTATACATCACTTCCCCTAATGGCAATTTTAAGAAACTCTCACGACATTTGTTCGGCGGCTGTAACAGGACACTTTTAACGAAGCCTTCAATATTGGGAGCATAGCGGGGTTTTTCCCAGCAGTATTTGCTGAGAAGAGTGATGATGGAATCCCACAAAATGGCATGTGAAGCAAGAACGACGATAAAAACGAGGGGAAAACTGATTTTAACAGCTTTGAAATGATGCAGCTGGTTAACTCTGTCCAGTGAAGTGAAGCAAAATAGAAGAAGGGAAAAAAAAAAGCATATTTATTTCAGATTGTCTGTCTTTGCTTTGATGAGCGGACGTTGCCGTTCAGGGTGGTGGAACTTTCCGATCTGTTCCACGGTGAGCTTTCCTCTTGGATCGAACCAGAAAGAACGGTTCCACTTCAAAGACAACGATGAAGCGCACAAAGAGGGGTCTGTAGCAGGAGAAAGACTTTGGCAGGACAAGAACCGCACCATGCCGAGACAACATCCAGCGCCGTGCGTGTGTATTCGTGGGAAGGCTTCTTCATTCATTCATTCATTCATCTTCTACCGCTTATCCGAACTACCTCGGGTCACGGGGAGCCTGTGCCTATCTCAGGCGTCATCGGGCATCAAGGCAGGATACACCCTGGACGGAGTGCCAACCCATCACAGGGCACACACACACTCTCATTCACTCACGCAATCACACACTAGGGACAATTTTCCAGAGATGCCAATCAACCTACCATGCATGTCTTTGGACTGAGGGAGGAAACCGGAGTACCCGGAGGAAACCCCAGAGGCACAGGGAGAACATGCAAACTCCACACACACAAGGTGGAGGCGGGAATCGAACCACGACCCTGGAGGTGTGAGGCGAACGTGCTAACCACTAAGCCACCGTGCCCCCCTGGGAAGGCTTCTTAAAAAAAAAATAAAAAATGTAGCTAAGCTACTGCAGAGATAGATAAACTACAATGAAGACGCATCCGTCTTCTGCAGCCACATATACATGTGCAAAGGTATACAAATATACATATATATATATAAATATATTGGTCGAAGTCATGGCCTAATGGTTAGAGAGTTTGACTCCTAACCCTAAGGTTGGGGGTAGGAGTCTCGGGCCGGCAATACCACGACTGAGGTGCCCTTGAGCAAGGCACCGACCCCCCCATCCGCAGCATAAATGGCTGCCGGGTGTGTGTTCACGGTGTGTGTGCACTTTGGATGGGTTAAATGCAGAGAACGAATTCTGATTATGGGTCACCATACTTAGCCGTATGTCACGTCACGTCAGTATTCCATTTTCTATAATAAATAAATGTATTTTGAAGTGATCTAAAAAATAAACCTTATAAGTGTAAAAGATGTCAATTTGACTGTACCACCTGTGCGAAAAGGAACTCTAAAGGCTGATTCCTTTATATCTGAGAGTGTAGACGTAGACGATGAACTGAAACTGCGGGGTTTTGAAATCCAGAAAGTCCTGCTGGTTCAGTTACCCACAATTCAAATGAAGTTTGTCTCTAGGATTTTTCTGGTCATATATGTATCCACAGAGTTGGGTTCATATTTTCAAGAAACATTTGAAACTCTGAGGAATGAGTCTGAGGAGTAGAACGGAACAGAACCAGTCAGAGCCTCATGGTGAGTGTAGGCACTGCGCCGAAAAGGGCCAGCCAGGTCAGGTGGGTACAGTGACACACACTGTACGGTCAAATCCCACTGAGGTGTCATGAGGATGCTGAAACCCTGCGGTGATGTCATTGGGATCGAGAAACCCCTGCTGTGATGTCATCAGGCTTCTGATACCAAGCTGTGATGTCATCAGGAACCAATTTCTGCTTCTCTAATTTGGGCTCATCAAAAGTGATGAGTGTTGTCACGACACAATTAAACCCCTACTGGTTCTGTTGTGATTCAGCGTGCCGGGATCAACACGGAACATCAGGGAGCTAGCAATTTAAGAAGAGAGTAGGGGACTAATGCTAGCTCAAGAGGCACCATCATACTCAACCATTTTTCTGCAGCACGCACAGTACTATGAACAGATTTAGGGCTTTTTAGGGGGGAGAGACGTAACAAACAGCTCAGAAAACAGTCAGATCAACAGAAACCGGTGCCAGGGTTATAATTCTATATGGGATTGAATCAACACAACTAAAATATGAATCATAATCGAGTTACTACATTATTGTAGTAATAAAAAAACTTCAAGACTTCATAAAGCACAAGTCTGTAAAAATCTTTAAGTCTTTGGGTCCTGAATAGGACACAACCTTGTACTGGGAATTAGGCTGACAGTGCCAAAGTACTAAAATAAACAACATAAAAAAAATGTCAGAGAAAATGTTTTCTCAAGATCAAAGACATGATCTTGGGGCCAAAACAGCACTCGGCTTAATTACTTGTGCTGTGTTTTTACACTAAAAAAAAAAGATTTGGGCTATTTATAATGACTACGGCACAGAGTCCAGACATATCCAGTCTGTGTAATGTAAGAAAAAGGGTGGGATAGCAAAGGCAGGAACAAAATAGCACTCAAGAGAAGCTAGATCAACATTACTATCAGCAAATTCCAGCAGACTTTCCCATGTCTCACCATGCCATGCCCTTTCACCGAGGCGATAAAAAAAAAAAAAATATATATATATATATATATAAAAAAGAGGCATTTTCATTTAAAAAAATATATATATATACACTTATATATATACACGTGTATATGTGTGTGTATATATATATATATATATATATATATATATATATATATATATATATATATATATATATACACACACACACACACACACACACACACATATATATACACACATACACGTGTATATATATAAGTGTATATATATATTTATTTTTTTTAAATGAAAATGCCTCTTTTTTTGTCTTACAGAGGCATTTCCATGAAAAACACATTCGAACTAAACTCTACATAGGTGTGAAATTTAGGCATAGTGTGTGTGAAATTTAGGCATAAACAGGATCTCTGATCTCTGTCTGTAAAAACATTTAACACACCATGTACAAAGAAGTAACGCAAATCCAACAGCAAAAAAACTTGTCAAGTTGCAAGTTATCAAGGGTGAATAAAGGGCACGGTGAACTTTGCGTCAGGGTTAGCCATAGCTTTTTTTAACATTCACGTGAGGGCCAATGAAACTTGTGCTACAGTGCATACTGTGGCATTGTACTACACACTATGTGGTTTCATTTTTACCAAAGTGTTTTCTGTCATTTACCACTCAACTACTTGTAGATTAGTTATCATACAATCAGCTCCACAAGTATTCGGATAGTAAATTTTTTTATAATTTTGTAAAAAAAAAAACAAGTTTTTGACCAAAAAAAGTGACGTTATCTTCCTGATCCTTTACCTTGTCAATAAGCGTCTACAGTAAAAACCATTAGTGGAATAAGAAAGCAAGTGAATCACAAAAGTCATCAGGAGCATCACGAGAGGTCCGAACAGACTGAGCCCCAATTAGACCTACTGTAACTCCACAACCCAAGACTTGATGAAGAAAAAAGGGTCGCAGTGACAGGAGTGTCAGCAAGAAGTCTAACGAACTCTGAAGTTTTGCCTACTAATCTGAACGCTTTAAACAAATATCGTGAGGGTATATTTGTGACGGGGCCACAGGGACTGACAGGGCGAGGACATGGATCGTATCTTGCCTTCATGAAGCGGTAGCCTCAAAAGAAAAAAAAAAGCTTTGTAGTCAGAGCTTTGAATTAGGGAGCCTGAAAGGCATTGCGTCGGTTGAATGGCAAAGACTGGGTGATGCTGTTAATGATCCTAACATGCACATGCCTCCGTGGAAGAGGAGCTCGACAGGGCGCGACAAGCCTGCAGCACTGTTTCAGCTCGCACTCTGTTGCAAGTGTAGTTTGAGTCTTTGCACATCTTTTAAAGAAGTGCATTGATTTCAGCTTGCCAGGGTGAGGACGATGAAGGTTTAGAGAAGCCTGCAGGTGATCTAGAGAATTATACATGACCTGTGATCACAATAAATCACAAACTATGACAGAGACATTAAAAATGTGTGGAAAAGGAGCAGGAAGGAGTCTGGTGCCGTTCTGGCACTGCATGAATTGGTTTCAGGGCAAACGAGAAGCTTAACTCTTTCACACACACTTTGCTTCACCTCAGATGGCCATTTCTATCAATTAAATACACACCCATCAGCACCGAGAGCCGTTTTTATCCATCTGCGTGCTTCACACTTCATTACTGAATAGGTTCTTTACCCATTTAACAGTGTCGATGGTGACAACAATTAGCTATAACAAGCTTTAGATTAAACTGTGCCGGATTTATAGTTTTATGACTGATAGTTTGAATTAGATAAGCTTGCAACCCACACATGCAATGAAGCCCAACTCCGGGTCTCTCCTTATGTCCCTCTCGATCTTTATCTGTCTCCATGTGTGCTCATTCATGCTGAGCTTCTAATGGAAGAGAAGCCTGGATGATTAAGAGATGCCATACCTAATAAACTCTGACTCTAACTCACTCCAAAGTGCAAAGACCCTTCAATGTCAGATAAGGCTGAGGCCCATAGCAGAGTGCCAAAGTTTGAACCTGCATTTATGAGACCACGTTTTCATTTAAGCTGGGGAAAGAGCTGTCAATAAAGACAAGCCAAGAGAGAAACTCTCAATCCTCTGAGTGCAGCCAAATTAAAATAGTCCAGCCTTAGTCATGCTTACCCAGAGATATGATTCTTGACATTATATTTGCTGAAGGTATTGGAGAAGCTCAGCTCTCAAAAATGCAGGACTAAAGGAAAAGATGAAGGTAAGAAAGTGAGGCTGCACACCAGAACTGATCAGAAAAGAATCTCAAGCTCACCAACAACCACTACAAAAGTTTTTAAAAATTTATCCAAGTGAAGTAACTCACATAATCTTGACCACCTGCACTTTAGTGTTTTTTCCTAATCTGCACCAGGTGGATCGATGCCTGCACTGAAATTATGTGGCTCCCGTGAGTCCATTCCATATCCTTTTATTGTCTTCTACGAGGCCCCGATTCAAGAGGGACGGACACAGGGTGAGAGACAGACGTCCTAGCAGCGAGCCACAAAGCAAACTGATTGGCCGAATGGTGGCTGATCTATAGGTGTCCACAATTTTCCCAGCAGGCAATCCCATAATGGTTGAGTAGCCTGTGTGTGACCAGCATGACGCCCCCAGGCTCCCCCTCTAGTCATACTCCCTGTAGGGATGTGGCCCCCTGCTGGTACTGTGATGGCCAAATGCTGGACTAACTACAAAACCACAGAGAGATCAAATCCATACCAGCAGGGACATTAACACCAACAATGGAACACTTTCAGGCTGTTAACCAGTTGTGATGTGGTGAAAGTCTGGTTACTTGGCTTGTCTATCAGAGCCTATCGTCACGAGCCAAGTCTAAGTTGCTTTGTATAAATGCTTGAACCAAATGAATACATTTTGATATACAGTAAAGCTTCAGGTTCGATGGCTAAAAACTGACAAGAGTGGGCAAGGCATGTTGGGAAGCTATGTATGCCTGCCACGTAGAGCAAGATGAACATAGGTAGTGTAAAGAGAGCCAAGGGAAGGCATTAGTACGGGAGCAGAGAAGCCAGAGTGCCTGAGGGAAGGGTTCCTCAGAGCTGCACTCTTCTCTCTAATGAGCACCTCTGATTCCCTTAAGGCCACTTGAAACCTGTAGAACTCAACACATGTCTAGTGCACACACACACACACACACACACACAATACATGGAGGTCCATGAAAGCGGTCGACAGAATATGGAAAGTAATTTTAGATTATTGGCTTACCAGTTGACTCGTAAGAATGCAAACGTAGATGTATAACCTGTAAATCAAGTATTGTGCCTAGCTGAAGTGGTCTTATATATTATATTTATTTAAAAAAATGCTTTTAATTCCTATTTAGTGCTTTTGGGTTGCTAGGTAATTCGTAACGATCTGTATCCAAAGAATGTGAAAGTGTAATTTTAGATTATTGGCTTTCCAGTTGACTCATAAGATGGATTTTTTTTTCCAATAAATTTGCATACCAGGAAGATACTTAAAAGTTGGCATCAAAAAAATGTGGACCTGGAAATCCAAGTTCCAAGAAGTTAATGGAATAAATGTGGACCTGGAAGTCAAAGTTCCATTAATTTATGGCAAATTGCACCTCTTGAGCTCGAATTGGATGTGGCCTACAGTATAAAATGGGTAACGAATCTTTAGGAGTCAACTGTCCAGTGATGCTGAAATATGATGAGCAAAGAGTTTATTTTTGAAAACAAGTGAGGAAAAAATAACCATGCTAGACCAGCAGCTATTAAAAAATCTACAATTTAGTGATTGCTATGGTGATATGAACATCCCGAATGTCAAAACTGCCAGAATGTGGTATGAGTAATATCTGTTACAAACTAGGAAAACATCCCAAAGTAAAGGAAGTTTTTTCTGAGTCAAAGCTACACATGCTTCCATGAACCATTACCCAAGAGGAACGAAGGATTTTCTGTTTTCAGAATTGCAATCAGACCTGGGTTAACTCTCATTAAGATGCAATACCAGATGAAAAATACTGTAACATAGTAAAAGTTTTCTGGTTCTCCTCTTCCCAAGACAAGACTTGCATGTGAGGCAAGTCAAAGCGTGCCTCGACTCCTCGTAATTACAAGCAAATTACATTCATTACTGCAATTTACATCTCATCTCCAATTCGATTATTAGTTGCTTGACCTCATCTGCATGTTTTTTAATAATCAGCCGTGTGCATGGGGAGAAGAGGGAGAACAATCACAGGATATCTGGGCCCTGATGAGTTTGAATAGCTGTGATTGTGCAGTGGGGCGAGCGAGTTCGAGGGGCGTCACTGGTGCAATCGCGGCGCTGATTCCAGATATTGCTGCTGCTAATGTGCTCATCTCTCCTCCTGGGGTCGGCTTCATAAACCCATCACAAACAACCCAGACGTTTTAATCATGCAAACACACACACACACCCACCCTAAAAAACAGATGAGAAACAGAATAGAGGGAGGGAGAAAGACTGAGCCGGGTAGCCATAATTAAATTGGCAATTGCAGCAAAGCACTAAATTAGTAACACACCCAACATTTGGAGCCAGAGCTCTAACACCTGGGCTTCTGGATGGAGTGTGTGTGTGTGTGAGTGTTTGTGTGTGTGAGTGTGAGTGTGAGTGAGAGAGAGAGAGAGAGAGAGCTCCATGCTGTCAATTCAGATTACTGTGGAATAGATTATAAACAATGAGCAATGACCAGGTGAAGCTAACAGGCAACTCAGTTTTTTCACACTTTTACGTGATAATTAATGTAACTTTTTTGTCTAATCAAAATATAGAAAGGTTTATATAAACACACACCTGTCCAACACTGTAAAAAGAGGCACCCTGGTGTAAAACTAGTGACACACAACCACTGGGAAGCTCCTTCCACCATCAGCCTATCCTGTTAGCTGTCGATGTACATACAGTACAGTGTTGCGAACCACAGACATACCGTGACACGTTATATTGCCGATATTGCCGAAGCTATCATTTGGTTTGTTTTTTTATTTACAAATAAACTTTGAGACTTCGACATGTTTAGGAAGAACAGTTAAGAATGCAAACGTAGACGTATAACCTGTAAATCAAGTATCGCGCCTAACTGAAGTGGTCTTTTTAATCAGGAAAAAATGCCTTTAATTCCTTTTTAATGGTTTCGGGTCGCTAGATACTTCCTAACGATCTGTATCGAAAGAATGTGTTCTCTGACGTCAGTCTGGTGGGGTCGCCTTTCCTGCTGCCCCTATATATATGCTCTGTATAACACAGTCTAAATAGTAATAAATTGTAAAAGTAGTAAGAGGGCACTTTCAAACACTGCGAGAGGGAGGCTATGACATCACAACTGGAAGAGTGACAGGTTTAACAGATGTATAACTGGTTAGTCTGTATTTTTTTTCTGAATATTTCATTTCTTTGTTATTTACTGACAATACACTGAGCAGGCGAATGCATCACTAACTAAGGGGAAATGGTATCTCGGTGGTTAAGATGTAGGACGTCTGATTGGACCAGCGGTCACTGCTGGACCTTTAAGCAAAGCACCTAACCCTGAACCCTAGCCCAGTTACAGTACATGACTGAGATAGATGAAAGTAGCCCTGGAATAGAGTAAATGTAATATATATAATCATAAATTCTCAGACTAGAGTGGGAAATCCCACCAAAACCACTCTGGGTTTAACATTCAGTATAGAAAGATATCCTACCCACTGCTCACAAGAAAATAAGTCCTAGAGAAAGTTGCTGAAAATCACACACACACACACACACACACACACACACACACACACAGAATGAAAAAGAACGTGAAGAATGGGTTGTCCTGCTGATAGTTCTCACATCAGAGGGTGAATGCACAGACTTGGTGTACTGTGCTCTACTTCAGCCCTCCCTCTGTGCTCACATTGAGAGAGAAATAATAAGTCAAATCAATGGTCCCATAGCCTGGTAACATGCCCAAACCTCAGCATTCATTACTGTGTGCATGTTTGTCTGAGAAAAAGAAAGAAAAAGCTTAGTTTCTTTTAGGCATCAAGCTTATATACATATACCTAAAAGAAAATAAGATTTTTCTTTCTTTCTCACATTTAAACACTTAATTTGTTATTTTCCCTTTGTGGTTTATGCTTTGCAGCAATCTCCATAAATCTCAGAGCAGTAAATACACTGGGAAGAGGTTGCTTTCCCAAAAAAACCTTCATCCAAGACCATGAAAGAATGCACCAAATATATTCCCATCAAACCCAAAGGAGAAGTGTGTGTGAGAGAGGGAGCGTATGTGTGTGTGTGTGTGTGTGTGTGTGTAAGTGAGAGAGAGAGAGAGAGAGAGAGAGAGAGAGAGAGAGAGAGAATAAGGGACAGAGAGAGAGAGAAAGAGAGTGAGAGAGGTATATATATATAGAGAGAGAGAGAGAGAGAGAGAGAGAGAGATAGAGAGAGGGAGAGTAAGTGAGGTAGAGACCGACTTCTTTCGCTTTTTTTTACCCTTTATGCGAATGTAAAGAGCCTGGTTATGGTTTAAATGAGGTTCTTTCAATTTTAGTTGGGATGCTGAACCCCTCCTGTTGCTTTGAATATTATATTGGTGAGGCGAATCAAAAGCATCAGACTGTAATGGACACAATAAAAAACAGAGAGGAGGGGGGGAGAAAGAGAGAGAGAGAGAGAATAAGGGACAGAGAGAGAGAGAAAGACAGAGTGAGAGAGGTATAGAGAGAGAGAGAGACAGAAAGGGAGAGTAAGTGAGGTAGAGAGAGATAGAGAGAGAGAAAGAGAGAGAGTGAGAGTGTGAGTTAGAGAAAGAGAGAGAGAGAGAAATGAAGAGTAAGAGAGGTATATTGAGAGAGAGAGAGAGCGAGAGAGGGAAAGTAAGTGAGGTAGAGAGAGATAGAGAGAGAGAAAGAGAGAGAGTGAGAGTGTGAGTTAGAGAAAGAGAGAGAAAGAGAAAGAGAAATGAAGAGTAAGAGAGGTATAGAGAGAGAGAGAGAGAGAGAGAGAGAGAGAGAGAGAGAGAGAGAGAGAGAGAGAGAGAGAGGGAAAGTAAGTGAGGTAGAGAGAGATAGAGAGAGAGAAAGAGAAAGAGAGAGAGAGAGCGAAATGAAGAGTAAGAGAGGTATAGAGAGAGAGAGAGAGCGAGAGAGGGAAAGTAAGTGAGGTAGAGAGAGATAGATAGAGAGAGAGAGAGAGAGAGAGAGAGAGTAATGAAGAGTAAGAGAGAAATCCAGCTGAACGGCTACTTCTGCTTGTTGATATGTTCATCGTTTTTCTATCTGTCCGTTCTTGAGTGACATGTTTCGGTGTTTGTCTCTCTTCTCTTTGGCATATGTTCCCCTGTGACTCCACCTGCCTACCTCACTAAGCCTGGACATCCAGCACATCTTACACATCTCCCGAATGTGTGTGCATGTGTAAGACTCACTGGTGCGGAGGGCCAACGGTGTGACCTCGATCTCGCTGCTGTTCTGGTACGGCTGGAAGGCAGATGGTGTGCCGGAGCTGAGCTCTCCCCTGCTGAACACGTCTGGACTCTGGCTGCCCGTGGAGCTCGCACTCGTACCGTCTCCTCCATGATGAGGGTCCTGCTCATCATACACCGCCACAAGCTGCAAACATACACAGCACACAGACTTTAGCTTTAATAAATCACTTTTTTAACTCAAATCAAATTGTGACATTCAATTTTTTTTTGTTAGTGTATGTTATAATCTCTTCAAAAAAAAGACATCAATCATCCACAAATCCACCGGCATCTTATTCCACTGACATTTTAGCTTATCTTATTACTCTCTTTAACATTGTAAAAACCCAATGACTTCTCGATTTTTTGTTTAAAACGGACACGACGGCATTAACCGGAGCGTTTCCATGTTCCAATAACGGACGGTACTTCCAGATATCACTGGATGCACTTTATCACTGTGATCTATAAAATGACTGGAGTCAGAAAAAAAAAAATGAATAAATCACTGGAGCCTTTTATACGAGTCACACATCCATTGTATTTGTATTGGATGTAAAAAGCAATATATATATATATATATTAAAAAAAAAAAAACAAAAAAAAAAAACAGTGAACAAAAGAGGTGCAACTTCACTACAAAAAATTGAGTTCACAAATCTGCTTCCGTGTAAAAACAGCTCTGAATCCAATGAGCTCTGAATCTTTATCATGTTTGTCACGGGAAATGAAATAGAATGACATAAAAAATTCAATTCAATTCAATTCCTATTATTTTAAAGGTGTGTCTCAAAAACTCATAGGACATGTAAATCACCCCCTCCTCCTTTTCTTTTTTCAGACCAGTAGTCTTTTCCACCTTCAGAACAGAACGTGCCATTCTTGTGTAGTTCATGCCAACACACTGGTCCTGCCAAGATCACACATATAACCAGAGCCAGCAATTTATTCCACTGTCCCACCTGCTGCTGCTGCCTCTACCTGTGCCAAATACTGATACCAGTGTAGCAACATGCCCCCCCAACCCACACACACACACACGCACACACACGGCTGAAGTTCAGAGAGAAAAAGGATCAGAGAGAAAGAGAGAAATGTGAAGGGCAGGGTATGGAGGTGACACACACAGCTCTGCTCTACACACACGGTCACACACGTTGGGTGATTAGCAGGCGTTCCTGGCTGCGCACATAAATAGCGTACTCTATAATTCTGCCACGCTCCAGACAAAAGTGGAAAATTGCAACGAGGAGGTTTTCAGACTAACATCCGTCTACATCTGCGTTCCCCTTATTCATCTGTATTCAAAGACGAGTCTGCGAGCGACCGGTCGAGAGTAGAAAACCGACAGACAGGGTGTGCGTGTGTGTGTGTGTGTGTTTACACATGGCGTAGACAGAAAGACCTGCGTTTTTCTAACAGCTACTTAAACAACCTGAGCCACAATAACAGTGACTGCAGATCGCTTGATATTTTCCGTTACTTCTCCTTTCTATCCTCTTCTATTTCTATTCTCTACTGCTGCTGTTCCACTCCCTTCTTCCCTCCCTCTATCCATCCCTCCCTCCCTCCATGCCGTACTTTATGAAGGCTCTAATTCAAAGTGACAAGCCATTTGTTTCTAAAGCCTAATTGAGGAGTATTAAGTAAATACACTAAAGATGACCACAGTGTTGTTATCCCTGTAGTCCTGTAGGTAAATGTACTTTATCCTCAGATGCAGAAACTTTTTTTCCCCTATTTCCTCTTAACTCTTTCAGACCTGAATTATAGTCCTGTGACAAGGTCATTTTCCTACCTGGAATACACCCAAAAACAAGGCTCAGTATGAAAAATCAATGGAAAAAGATCTCACATTTATTTAAAGGTATAAGGAACAGGCAACCACTGCAGATCTTGTATTATCATTTTTTTGGTCAGGTCATCTTCACAAAACTTCCTCCTCCTCCTCCTCTTCTTCCTGTTCTGACTCTTCCTCATCATATACTGTCTCAACAACCACCTTTTGCTCTAATCTGTGCGTATTTATTAATTGATCCCCATTCGCGTAAAGGTTTAAAAGCAGGCTTTTAAGGAATGGCTTTTAAAATCTGGCCAGTGACATAATAATTTATGCCTTATAGCAGACTTTTTTTACTCACTGCAACAAGTCAGGTGACTGGACAGTGATGTGAGTTCCTTGAATTAAATAAAACAAAATAAATCAATTCAAGATTTCAATATGCCTCCTCCTTTTGTTGATAATTTGGTAAAGACATTTTCAATTCATTTTTATTGGCATGGAACGTTTAACAATGGACCTGAACAGAAATATCAAAAACAAATGGCAAAAGATTCAAATTTTAATTCTAGTTATCCGTAAAAATAAACACATCATTAAGATGGTATACATTATAGGTATACATTATTAATAAATATATACCTATCTACACATAGTATAAGCCAGGTTAAAAAGTAATTACATGGGAAACCCGGGTTGTGACGCCGGCGTAATAAAGGATATGATTTTTCCCCATTATAATTCTTGTATTATACAGTATAATACTCCAAGATAATCTACTTGGAACTGCTGAGATACACAGAAAGGCTGTGAAGCTAAACTAAGCGAAGCCGGACTGTTGTAGTAACACTTCAAGAGAACTATGCGAGGCCATATGGGGAGGTTAAAGAGCTTCATCTGCTCACTGATTCTTCACTCTCGCAGTCACGCGAGCATTCAATCATGTTTAAGTGAGCACAAACAAGGGGACTCATCTTCATAAAGACAAGCTGTTTAAAAAAAAAATAAAAAAAAAAAAAAAGCCATTTTCCTGGGGCTAATCGTTCTCCAAACACGGTCTGCTTTGTGACATCAGTGTCAAGCTTTTTACATAAAGTTCAGTCATAAAACAGTATACACACACACACACACATGCACATACACCATATCATCTAACTTGCACAGTTCACACACCCTTAAACACTTTTCCCAGCTCTTCATTAAATGGGTCGCTGTAAAGCCATCATGCAGCATTTATGACTCCCTCTAGGTCTCGGATGGCCTGCGGTTGTATGTAGCACGCACACACAGACAGCCTGCTTCCTCCCTCCCATCATCCTCTCTCGTCCTGAAAAGACGACGAAGACACACACACTAACCTTCCCAAAGAGCCTTATCATGTCATCTCACCAACAGGGATTATAAACTAAATAAATAAATAAATAAATAAATAAATAAAATAAAAGTAAATAAAAATAGGGGGATTATTTTTGGTTGGTGTGGAGGGTGTGGGGTGGGATTGATGGGGTGGGTTTTTTTTTCTTTCTTTTTTTTTTTTTTGGAGGGCAAACTGATTCACGATTCATTAAAACGTGATAAATTAAAAACATTTTTCTTTCAAAACCACAAACCCTGATCAATCTGCGTGGATACTCGATAGACAAATTTGAAGAGACCCAACATTCTCAGTCCCAGCACAGAAATGTTCGCTACAAAATAACACCATCTTTGATTTGACAGAAACCAGCTTTTTCAGGTCGCAGCGTGTTAATGCTTTTGTGCACCTGAAATGAAACTATAAAGAAATATGTTTCTGCGGTCTAATTTTACCTCCACACATCCCCTGAAAAACAGCACAACATGATTCACTGATTAAAACTGGACCTCTGTATTTTTTGAGAAGGAAAAAAAATAATCCCTCCATTTAGCACTTGAACCATAAGAGCTGCGGGCAGTACAAATGGTAGACCTTAGTTGCTATGGCAGCATATCCTCCTTTCAGGCTCTTGTTAATGGGCACATGATGTAAAATCGTATCCAACAACTGGGTCTTCTACAAACCACAATCATTTTTTTTCAACATTTAGAGAAAAAAAAAAATTAAATCATTCAGTACAATTCTTGGGCTCTTGGATCCGTGTGCTGCTTGTTTACGTTCTCGACTCGTCCGGAGTGTGAAAAACACATTTCCATAATAAAGTGAACTGTGGAAAGTTCTAGCTTTCATCCACTCTGTTTCTCTTCTTTGCTTATGGTCAAAAGGAAATATTATTTGGAAACTGCATCTGGGTAGAAGTGCCTATTTCTCATCACTAAAGCACACACACACACACACAGCAAATTGGTCACGGATTCTCCGAACTCTTGAGGATTTTCAATTCCATTTCCCATCATCTTAGGAAGCACACATTCCCAAACAGAATAAGTAGGAGATGATAGATGCTCTTCTGGTGTGACACTTTAAAGGACAAATCCACCATGAATGATATATTAATCTTTATAATTAACATGTGAGCTTTAATAACATCCGAGATTTATTGTGGAATAAAGTTCAGAGTTAACTTTTTTTTAGTTTCAATTCAAAATGAGGCATTGGTGGCTTAATCGGTTAAGGCCCTGAGCTGTTGATTGAAAGATCAGGGTTCAAGCCCCAGTACTGCCAAGCTGCCAAAGTTGGGCCCTTGAGAAAGGCCCTTAACGCTCTATGCTCCGGTGGTGCTGTATCATAGCTGACCCTGTGATCTGAACCTAACCTCCAAAAAAAATTGGGATATGCGAAGAAAGAATTTCATTGTGCTGTAATGTGTAAGTGACGAAATAAAGCCTTCTATTAAAATCTTCAACCTAGCGGTCTATTTTCACTTTAGTTAATGGTTTCTTACATTACCCACAATGCTTTTCAACTTTCCGGTAGAGTGGCACCAGTGAGATTTACCTTGTGTTGTAATTCTACCTGAAGAGAGCGATGCAGCAGCGCTTTAATGCTCCAGCTCTCTCACGTCCTTACCGGCGCGCCCAGCTCAAGCTTCCACAGCTCGTCATTCTGTAGCTTGCTAACTAGCTGAGTCGAGTCACGATATTCACTCTAACACTACTTATATATAATTATATCGCAGATCTCACAGATAGCATACTGAACATCGCAGGAAATCGGGTGAGACAGTTAACTCTTAAAATTCTCTTAAGAGCTTCTTTTGAGACCCGTCCATGGCTGAAATCATTAAAAAAAAAAAAAGTCTTGTGTTAAACAACAATACATCTTCTATAGCAATGATATCAGAGTAGCAGACTACAAAAATCTCAGAAGGAATAACATTAACACAGCATTAACAAACACACGAGCTCCAGACACTGCAAAAGCTGAGCTTCACCCATTAGCACAGATACACAGGAAGGGGAAAGAGATACAGAAATAATCTGGATAGAATCATGGAGAGGGTAAAACATGAGGTGAATCTTGACAGCATCTTTCATGTCGCCGTTGTTTGATCTCCGGGCCATTGGCGTGAAACGCTGAGTGATTATAACAGGAGCCTGATGTTCAATCCTGTTCTATAAGACATCATGGCACAGACGGCCTGTGATCGGACTCATCGCACCGGCATGCAGACTGGCACATCTATCTCTGCTCATACCTCATAAACCAAGCGGCAACAGTGCCGGATAGACAGAGATTCCACTTCAGCTGCCAGTCTAATCGTGTAATGCCCAGCAGAAGCAGCAATATTCTGAAGCGATCTGGCTTTTCATTCAGTTCAAACAGCAAAGTGTGGAAAATTTCAGTTGCATTGACTTCAATTACAGCTGGGGAGCTGCAGTCGCCCCAAAGGCCCAAAACCGAAAGGGAGAGAGGGATTAATAAAGTTTTATTTCACAGCACATTCTCAACCCCCCGACCCCATGTCAGTGTTGGGCATGACCAATGTTTTATGACTGGGTTATAAAAGTGACCATGCCGTGCAATCCTCGGGCAGAAATATCACACAAAATCTTAAAAGTTCGGAGCACTTTGACTAGTCTAGCATTTCACCTTACCTTGATTAGCTGTCTGGATCAAAACAGAGTGACGTACGACTAGATATGTCTGAGTTTATTGCTTTTTTCTGCTTTTTGAAACCTTTTCTTCAGTTCGAATCTTGTAACAGCGTAAAATCTTCTACCAAACCACCCCACAGCATCAGCAGACAACACCACACAACCTTGCACTACAAAACGTCTCGGGCAGCTAAATAATACAAGCAGAAACACTTAGCCAAAAAATCTTTTAAACCATGAGCCACCTGATCTGCAAGCCTTAGGCGACATTATAAACCAACTGAGTCAATGTGTGCACAAAAAAAATGACTAGGGTTAAGTGTAAAACGGTCTAATTGACTGAAACGCTAGGAACACCACCACAAAGAAGGCAGAACTAATATAATAATATACAGTAACTACAATAAACAGCCACCAGATCGCTTTATACGATTTTACATGTTTTTATTATAACAATCTCTCTCACAGATCTATTACAAATCAAATTAGCCAAAATTTAATCCACAAAAAAAGTATCTAACATGACTAAAAATCCTCCTGGAATTTAAAACTTGGTTGAAAACTTTGACAGGTCTTCACTTTCCACCAAGGTTCCAATGAGAATTAACACTGAAACAACATCGAACCGTCTCAAAGCACCGCAGTTCCCTTAGGTTTCACAATCCCTTGTCTTCCGAGACTAGGATTTCGTTTCATAGCTACATTTTGATAGAATGGGAGCAAAAACAAAAGATAAAAAGAAGAACAAAGTAAATCTTTCCTTCAGACGTAAGCCTGCCGACATCTCGTCACTCCTGAGGTTCTATTAGCAGCAGATAATGATATTCGGTCCATGGCGAGATATTAACTCTAACTGGGAAGGGATCTGTCGATAAGTTTTTGATAAATTTTTTCAAGTCTCACGAATCAGCGAGGCATAGAAACAAAGTTTTAAAAAAAAAAAAAAAAAAAAAAAAAAAAAAGATTTTTACTGTCTGGGTACGTCGGGTTTCAAAAACATTTTCCTATGTGGTTTCAGGCTGCACTCGTGTTCCAGCAAAACAAATATCCGGGTCACACCTTAAGCCTTGGTGAAAATTGTGCTGCTCTACATGGCTGGCTGCTGTGGATTTTCCAGATTGTCACAGACAATCAAATTGATGGGCTCCTAATCAATTAAGCTCCCCGGGAGTCGAAAGCCCACTCGTAATAGAGGGCCATCAGAGAACATATGGCGTACCCTCAACAGCTAATAGTGTAACAGCAGTTGTTCTACCACAGCAACAACTTAGTAGTGGGTCATAATTCTATTGGCTAAAGGGCTCTCTTCCACCAATAAAACCACTCTGCCAAATGACTCACGCACTCTCTTTTTTCCTCTCTCATTCACTTTCCATTGACTCAACATGCATTATGGCAATTACCAATAACAGCACAAATCCGAGACGGACAGGTACGAAGCAGCAGCTACTCCAAAAACTACCACTCTGCTAAGAAAATAACAGTGGAGTGCAGGTAACAGACGCGAAAGCCTGTTCTTCAGAACCGTGTCAGAGAATTAAGTGAGAATTGAGGCTGACGAAGGTTGCAGAAACCTGGGTATACACGGGAAAGAGCATTTGCAGTTGAGTTAGAATGGAAATCTTTAAAAAGTCAGGATTTTAAAATATAATAATAAAAAAGAAAAAAATCCTGAAGAAAAAACAGATTTCATGAGTCTTACATCTGCAGAGTTGCTTTTCTTGTACAACTCAGATTAAAGTTTTATCATGCATCATAAATCATACACAGTATGACATGTAGTGAAATGCTTTTTTTCCACTGCCTGGATCATAAAAATAGAATCAAATAGAATAAAAAGAGTCTCATATGGAATTGAACTGTTCAGGTAAGAAAGGGGTAAATGTGGAGAAAATCGAAAGATGTAATACAATTATATTACACAGATATATTATAGTAAGAGTGCTATGAAATGAATATCATGATATAAATATAGTATGATTAGTGAACTTGAAAGTGACGTGACATACGGCTAAGTATGGTGACCCTTAATTTGTTATCTGCGTTTAATCCATCCAAAGTGCACACACACACAGCAGTGAACACACACACACCATGAACACACACCCAGAGCAGTGGGCAGCCATTTATGCTACAGCACCTGGGGAGCAGTTGGGGGGGGTCGGTGCCTTGCTCAAGGGCCTTGCTCAAGAACTCACAACCTTAGGGTTAGGAGCCAAACTCTCTAACCATTAGGCCACGACTTGATGAATGTGTGTGTGTGTGTGTATATATATATATATATATATATACACACATATATATATATATATATATATATATATATATATATATATATATATATATATATATATATATATATATAAAAATGTATACATGATGAATGAAGTTCAGATGTGTACAATTAAGTGCCATTTCTTTTTTCTTCTTCTTTTTTTTTTTGCATATACTGTATGCAAATATGTACTGAGCAAAAATCCTGTTTAGAGCATTGGTGCTGAAGCCCGGAAAAGTCCACTTGTCTTGATTGAGGGCCTGCATGGCCAATGGGAAAGGTGGTCCTCCTCATTCTCTCGGTCCTGGCATTCAGGAAGCAGAAGCACTTCCCTGAGCGTAACAGAAAAGAGTCCACTGTTCGGATGACTGTGCTCCTTCACAATCTTCCAGGCCTTGGTCCAGCATCACTTGCTGTAGATAGACTGCAGGTCATGGAGCTCAGTGCAGATAGTGTGCTCGGCTGATCGCACCACCCTCCGGAGATCCTGTCTATCCCACTTAGTGCTGTTCTGTGCTGGAATTGTGATGCTTCCCATCAAGCTGCTCTCAATGGTGCAGGCACAAAAGTTCTTTAGAGGGCAGTTTAAAGTCCCTTAATCATCTAAGGAGTCTAGTTAAAAAGGTGACAAGAAAATATGAAAGGAAACTTGATTTATGTCACTGAATAATCTTCATCAAAAAAGTATATTAAAATAAAGAGGTCACTGGATTAAAAAGCAGCAACGTTTAAAAGGATAGACAACAGTCTTGCTTCAAATTGACTTTAAAATATAATAAGACATTTCCAGAATTTAAATCTGGGCAAATAAGAACAAATCTCTATTAACCAGGGAATGAAGGTTGTTAGTACATGGTTTCTCTGAGACCCATGACACCATTCCATCTTCAGAACCTGCTGCTCATGCCTCATCACAGGGCAGTGTAACACACTTTGAGATCATGTATTCAGAGGAAGGGGGTTAAGAGCTTTACTACAAGATCTTCTAGTGCCACTGTGCTTGATGAGGTAATGGTTACACAAACCATTCCACCAAAAGAACACAATCAAACATGCTCAAAGACTCTTGGCCAAGGGTGGCTTCGTATCCATCCATGGCCTGGCATCTCAGAGGCCAAATACTTTTCTGTTGCACCTCTTTTCTTGACTGAAGACAGTAAATAATGCATTAAAATAGACCAAGTGTGATAACATGGAACACAGCAAGACCTATTCTTCATCCATATGACAAGGCACATCGTTCTCAAATAAAATAAAATAAAAAAAACGTTTTGTGGTATGAATACAGGCCTGAAATGAAGCTTAACATTAGGTGCTAGTACCACGACCAAGAACTACTTGCATGGAAAAAAAAAAAACATGGAAATGTTGTCAGGGTTTAAAAAATATGATATTCTTTTCTTAAACATCAGAAAAATCTGGTGGTTAAAAAAGCAATCATGGGTAATAATGGGTTACTTTCGCCCATTTTTATTAAAGATAAATTTGAATAAAAGGCAATTTAAAGTGAGTCTAGAAATCATTACAAGCGTCTGGTTTAAACCAGGGTTCTCAGAAAGAGCCTGATCTCTAGCTATAATAAAATAGTCTGGAACATTACCAGAAATTAGAGATACATTCACAATTCATTTTAAGTGGGACCCCATAATTCCTTAAATGCTTTTAAGAAACGTACCATTTTTTTCCCCCCACGGTCATAAAATACAAAATTTATATATTAATAATCGTATATTTAAGAAACAATATATGATACAATAAAAACTACACATTCTCCTAATTTCAATACGTCTCTCTTTCTATCTAACTCTCTCTCAACTCATATTTATTCTGTCCAGTATTTGTCATCATTTATTCTGCAAGGGCATCCAAGGCATCCAAGAATGAATAACATTTCATCTTCTTCAGCTTTGAAAAGTTGCGAAAACCAGCTTAGCCCACTGCGTCCTCTTTCATTTCAGCATCCAAGACTGTCCTATTCATCCTTTAATCCATCCCTTCTCACATCCATCTCTCCTTCATGCATCCAACCTCCCATGCATGTCTCAAAACCTGAAATCTGTCTTCATTTGTCAAAGTGCAGCTGGAGAAAAAACCTTGACACAAAAATGAGGTCCTCTATTAGAGGAAACCTTTTTTTTGTTCCTAGTTTTACCGTTATATAAAAACTTTAAAGTGATATTTCACCCAAAACATTAGAGTTGGTCACTAGAATAAAAATAATAAAATAAAGATATATATATATATATATATATATATGGGGGGGCACGGTGGCTTAGTGGTTAGCACGTTCGCCTCACACCTCCAGGGTCGGGGTTCGATTCCTGCCTCCACCTTGTGTGTGTGGAGTTTGCATGTTCTTCCCGTGCCTCGGGGGTTTCCTCCAGGTACTCCGGTTTCCTCCGCTGGTCCAAAGACATGCATGGTAGGTTGATTGGCATCTCTGGAAAATTGTCCCTAGTGTGTGAGTGCGTGAGTGAATGAGAGTGTGTGTGTGCCCTGCGATGGGTTGGCACTCCGTCCACAGGGTGTATCCTGCCTTGATGCCCGATGATGCCTGAGATAGGCACAGGCTCCCCGTGACCCGAGGTAGTTCGGATAAGCGGTAGAAAATGAATGAATGAATGAATGAAAATATATATATATATATTATATATAATAATATTTCCTTGCTCTGTGGTAAAGAAATCCTTGCATAACTCTGTGATGTCACTCGAAAACACTTTTGCAAGTAGAGAAAGTTTTAACAATTGCAATAAAAATGGACAGATTTACATGAAAACGTGTGATTTTGTGTGGCGTTCTAGTTGATGTGGTTTACGTGAGAAATCGCACTTTTTAACTTAAAAGCAAATTGAAGGAAAACTTTTGAGAAAAGTTTCGAGGTCAAGATGAAGCGTCCCAGTTAAAAGTCTTCAGTGTGAAGCTAAGCCTCGTTTTGGTCATGCTTTAGTGAACACTTCTCATCATACTTCAGCCTTTAAATATTTCATTTTAGCCATCTATTATTTCCATAGCACAGCCTTCATCGTGCGCTAGCACTGAGTGCTTAGCGCTGTTCCACTTCTCGTTAAGACCATCAAATATTCAGCCAACTGGCCGAATGCTTTCCCATGATTCCAAGGGTTTTCATTTTCAAAAGGCTTGCCGCAAGGGAAGTGTTCGCTCTGCGACTCGACCCTTATGGTATCGACCTAACCATGAAACACTGCATAACCAACAGGAATCTTCTGCCATTTCAAAATCACACATCCGAGCTCGCCTAAAATCCATCCAAAGTGCACACACACACAGCAGTGAACACACACACACCATGAACACACACCCAGAGCAGTGGGCAGCCATTTATGCTACGGCACCTGGGGAGCAGTTGGGGGGGGTCGGTGCCTTGCTCAAGGGCCTTGCTCAAGAACTCACAACCTTAGGGTTAGGAGACAAACTCTCTAACCATTAGGCCACGACTTGATGAATGTGTGTGTGTGTGTGTATATATATATATATATATACACACATATATATATATATATATATATATATATATATATATATATATATATATATATATATAAAAATGTATACATGATGAATGAAGTTCAGATGTGTACAATTAAGTGCCATTTCTTTTTTCTTCTTCTTTTTTTTT
Source organism: Tachysurus vachellii (assembly GCF_030014155.1). Lineage (NCBI taxonomy): Eukaryota > Metazoa > Chordata > Actinopteri > Siluriformes > Bagridae > Tachysurus > Tachysurus vachellii. The sequence continues at coordinate 8,233,662 of NC_083464.1, read as the reverse complement.
TTGCATATACTGTATGCAAATATGTACTGAGCAAAAATCCTGTTTAGAGCATTGGTGCTGAAGCCCGGAAAAGTCCACTTGTCTTGATTGAGGGCCTGCATGGCCAATGGGAAAGGTGGTCCTCCTCATTCTCTCGGTCCTGGCATTCAGGAAGCAGAAGCACTTCCCTGAGCGTAACAGAAAAGAGTCCACTGTTCGGATGACTGTGCTCCTTCACAATCTTCCAGGCCTTGGTCCAGCATCACTTGCTGTAGATAGACTGCAGGTCATGGAGCTCAGTGCAGATAGTGTGCTCGGCTGATCGCACCACCCTCCGGAGATCCTGTCTATCCCACTTAGTGCTGTTCTGTGCTGGAATTGTGATGCTTCCCATCAAGCTGCTCTCAATGGTGCAGGCACAAAAGTTCTTTAGAGGGCAGTTTAAAGTCCCTTAATCATCTAAGGAGTCTAGTTAAAAAGGTGACAAGAAAATATGAAAGGAAACTTGATTTATGTCACTGAATAATCTTCATCAAAAAAGTATATTAAAATAAAGAGGTCACTGGATTAAAAAGCAGCAACGTTTAAAAGGATAGACAACAGTCTTGCTTCAAATTGACTTTAAAATATAATAAGACATTTCCAGAATTTAAATCTGGGCAAATAAGAACAAATCTCTATTAACCAGGGAATGAAGGTTGTTAGTACATGGTTTCTCTGAGACCCATGACACCATTCCATCTTCAGAACCTGCTGCTCATGCCTCATCACAGGGCAGTGTAACACACTTTGAGATCATGTATTCAGAGGAAGGGGGTTAAGAGCTTTACTACAAGATCTTCTAGTGCCACTGTGCTTGATGAGGTAATGGTTACACAAACCATTCCACCAAAAGAACACAATCAAACATGCTCAAAGACTCTTGGCCAAGGGTGGCTTCGTATCCATCCATGGCCTGGCATCTCAGAGGCCAAATACTTTTCTGTTGCACCTCTTTTCTTGACTGAAGACAGTAAATAATGCATTAAAATAGACCAAGTGTGATAACATGGAACACAGCAAGACCTATTCTTCATCCATATGACAAGGCACATCGTTCTCAAATAAAATAAAATAAAAAAAACGTTTTGTGGTATGAATACAGGCCTGAAATGAAGCTTAACATTAGGTGCTAGTACCACGACCAAGAACTACTTGCATGGAAAAAAAAAAAACATGGAAATGTTGTCAGGGTTTAAAAAATATGATATTCTTTTCTTAAACATCAGAAAAATCTGGTGGTTAAAAAAGCAATCATGGGTAATAATGGGTTACTTTCGCCCATTTTTATTAAAGATAAATTTGAATAAAAGGCAATTTAAAGTGAGTCTAGAAATCATTACAAGCGTCTGGTTTAAACCAGGGTTCTCAGAAAGAGCCTGATCTCTAGCTATAATAAAATAGTCTGGAACATTACCAGAAATTAGAGATACATTCACAATTCATTTTTAAGTGGGACCCCATAATTCCTTAAATGCTTTTAAGAAACGTACCATTTTTTCCCCCCACGGTCATAAAATACAAAATTTATATATTAATAATCGTATATTAAGAAACAATATATGATACAATAAAAACTACACATTCTCCTAATTTCAATACGTCTCTTTTTCTATCTAACTCTCTCTCAACTCATATTTATTCTGTCCAGTATTTGTCATCATTTATTCTGCAAGGGCATCCAAGGCATCCAAGAATGAATAACATTTCATCTTCTTCAGCTTTGAAAAGTTGCGAAAACCAGCTTAGCCCACTGCGTCCTCTTTCATTTCAGCATCCAAGACTGTCCTATTCATCCTTTAATCCATCCCTTCTCACATCCATCTCTCCTTCATGCATCCAACCTCCCATGCATGTCTCAAAACCTGAAATCTGTCTTCATTTGTCAAAGTGCAGCTGGAGAAAAAACCTTGACACAAAAATGAGGTCCTCTATTAGAGGAAACCTTTTTTTTGTTCCTAGTTTTACCGTTATATAAAAACTTTAAAGTGATATTTCACCCAAAACATTAGAGTTGGTCACTAGAATAAAAATAATAAAATAAAGATATATATGGGGGGCACGGTGGCTTAGTGTTTAGCACGTTCGCCTCACACCTCCAGGGTCGGGGTTCGATTCCTGCCTCCACCTTGTGTGTGTGGAGTTTGCATGTTCTTCCCGTGCCTCGGGGGTTTCCTCCAGGTACTCCGGTTTCCTCCGCTGGTCCAAAGACATGCATGGTAGGTTGATTGGCATCTCTGGAAAATTGTCCCTAGTGTGTGAGTGCGTGAGTGAATGAGAGTGTGTGTGTGCCCTGCGATGGGTTGGCACTCCGTCCAGGGTGTATCCTGCCTTGATGCCCGATGATGCCTGAGATAGGCACAGGCTCCCCGTGACCCGAGGTAGTTCGGATAAGCGGTAGAAGATGAATGAATGAATGAATGAATGAATGAATGAATATATATATAATAATATTTCCTTGCTCTGGGGTAAAGAAATCCTTGCATAACTCTGTGATGTCACTCGAAAACACTTTTGCAAGTAGAGAAAGTTTTAACAATTGCAATAAAAATGGACAGATTTACATGAAAACGTGTGATTTTGTGTGGCGTTCTAGTTGATGTGGTTTACGTGAGAAATCGCACTTTTTAACTTAAAAGCAAATTGAAGGAAAACTTTTGAGAAAAGTTTCGAGGTCAAGATGAAGCGTCCCAGTTAAAAGTCTTCAGTGTGAAGCTAAGCCTCGTTTTGGTCATGCTTTAGTGAACACTTCTCATCATACTTCAGCCTTCAGCTTTAAATATTTCATTTTAGCCATCTATTATTTCCATAGCACAGCCTTCATCGTGCGCTAGCACTGAGTGCTTAGCGCTGTTCCACTTCTCGTTAAGACCATCAAATATTCAGCCAACTGGCCGAATGCTTTCCCATGATTCCAAGGGTTTTCATTTTCAAAAGGCTTGCCGCAAGGGAAGTGTTCGCTCTGCGACTCGACCCTTATGGTATCGACCTAACCATGAAACACTGCATAACCAACAGGAATCTTCTGCCATTTCAAAATCACACATCCGAGCTCGCCTAAAACAGGACCGGTTAGGAATATTTACTCACAGTCTGAAGAACATCTTGGATTTTGCAAAAAAAAAAAATAAATAAATAAAATAAAATAAAATAAAAAAATCAGACTTGCGCAAAACATAGTGACCTATTCACCATGAGCATTACATCATTCTTTTCTTCTTACACGTTCATTTCCAAGATATAAACATTGCAGATTCCTTTTTTTTCCTCAATAAAGCTTGAAAAGGTTTGGGGTTAGGTAGGAAGGCGGAGAATGTGATGTGAAAATACACAGTGCAAGCGAAGTTTAAACAGATTAGGGGCTCATCCTTTGAAATCCACTTGGGAAAGAGTTTTTTTTATTCCTTAGACTTTGAAGTTTCTCTTGAGCTGCAGGAGAAGAGGGGAGGAAAAAGTAAAATGCTGTTTCACAGGCATGTATTGCTGCGACCTACGCACTGCTGACAAAGTGGGAAAAACTCCAAACGCGCTCCCTCTCTCAGCATTACGGCAATAAACCTTCGGTCATCTTTATAACCACGCAACTATGTTCAAAGCAGAAATAAAACAGCCTTGGGCTTGTTAGAGGTTCTGGTGGTGCATGAGAATCTATGGAGAACAAAGAGAGGGAATAACGATTGTACAAATTATTGGGGTGTGAGTGCAGCAGAGCGTGAAACTTGATAAGGATCATGAAGAATGCTGCTGAAAAATTCAAAGTGACAATATCTAGGCTTTTAAAAAGCCATTTGGACTTTCTGGCCTTGTGACAACGCTGCTTGTGGTTCCCTTACTTAAGCAAGACAAAAGCTTATGGGGGTGTGTTTGTGTTTGTGTGTGTGTGACACTATTTACATCAGAGAAGTTGCAAGTACATCATTCTCCTTTTAAACTACTACCAGTGAACGTATGTATGTATGTAATTACTTTCTACGATAGCTGTGCTCATGTCCGACGCACGTGATTCAAACAGGGCTTCGGCCGAATGCACGTTTTGATGACATCACACAATGCATCTACGCACAAACGTGCAGAAAACCTGAAATTGTTTAAAAAAAAAAATATAAAAAAAAAATCGCAAACTCCTCTGAATATTGCAGAGTTAGCTTGATTTTGCGTTTGACTCTGCGATCAAAAACAAACAAATAAATAAATCAAGAAATCCTTAAGGGACTGGGATCCAAAGCCCTTGCCAAGAACACTATTTTGAGTAGCCAATTCAGCTACTGGCATCCATGTCATTTGCTTATCAGTATTTCAGGCTGTATGTGAAAGTAAGCCAGTCTTACAAGTATAAATTGTAGGGGGACACAATTCCCTTGTTTACATTAAATATATTGAAAGCATAAGCAGTAATGCTCTAACAAGGACTTGGCCTTGGCTAACTAATGCATTGTTTATGATGCTCTCTATTGATTTCCTTTGTGCTGTGATTTATCAGGCTGTCTAAATATAACTAGGGCTATTCAAATGTACATGCAGGTGTTGCTCTTGTGAAGTGGTCTTTCACTTACACACTCACAAAATAAATAAATACATTGATCCATGAAGAACACCCTTTAACATGCACACTTTCATTTCAGAACTCTTCTCTCCTTTTAGCCTGATGCATTCTTCCCACATTGAAATAAATATAATCCAGAGCTAACGCAGACATTTGATTAACGCAACCCCACACTGGAGGAAAAAAAAGTGCTTTCTAAAAGATGTCGTTTTTTATTAGCTATACATTACACATAAAAAATAATAGTTATTAAAACCTTCACTAGGTAAAAGGCCACAGTTGAGACAGAAAAAAAACGTGCTGAGATAGTTTGAGACGCAAAGAAAGCTAAGTGATGGACAGACCATCACCATTTCACTAAATGGCCACCTCCGTGTTCTGCCACTGGAGGTAAAATGTTGACATCAAGAGGCAAAGACTGGGCAGCGTTTGGAGTTTGGTGCATTCGGTTGGAAATGTTATCTGAATTTAGCCAAGATCTGAAGAGATATTTGATATTAGCAGTATTGCCTCTTTTCATCACACATCTCACAAGACATACATCGGCTGTGGAGACAGTTGGGGATTTTCATGGTAGTAAAATTACTAACTACTCCTTCAGGTATTCAATGAGATAATAATTAGTTCCACGTACGATATTCATCATCGGTGCACTTATCAACATGTTCTCCCAAAGCTGTAAATCTATGACTCATTTGTGACTCAATATGACTCATCAAACACTTCATCAGACATAAGTGAGTGATAAAACAGTGACTCGGTGTCCTATCAGACTGTGTGTGAAATCATTTCTGGGTGTAATAGATTCAGGCCAAAGATGGAGGTAAGGGTCAAAGGTTCCTCAGCAGTGAAATTGAGCAGACAGGTTCTGCACGACCGCATCAGAAGCAGTGCTCTAGGGCAGAACCCCTGTTCCACTCTATCACCAGAGATTGGAGAGTGGGAGTTTAACAGACTGTGGAATAAATCATGGCTTAAACTGTGCACTGAATTAAAGCAAAAATGTCCATCAGTTAAAATTCTTCAGAGTTCGACACACAAATGCAAAAAAACCATCCAGTGGATTCTGTTTTTTTTTTTCTTTTCTTTTTTCTTCGGCACTAGGTGGTAGTAGCTGGAACTTGTCAATACCGGTCAGTAACAATTAAGCAATTCAAATTGCTTAAATTACTTAATTGCACTGGAGGCTGTCAGGAGAAATCATTCACCATTTAATTATTCGACAGAGAGAATCAGTGCAGGAAAAGGCAAAGTGTAGCAAACATACCAACACATTACAATATCCAGCTATTCTATACTCTTTACACAGGTGAGTGTAATTCTTGTGTTAAAGAGCAAATTCAGCTAAAAAGAATCCAGGAGAAATAAAAAGATATATTACAGTGGACACCTGACCATCACAACCATTTGTGCTTCTGCCCCAATTGCACGGAATCATCACAGTCTTTTCGTTGAGTAGAAACCAAAAAGCTAAAACATCCTTGTGCACAAACTGAGGTCCATGAAGACATGGGATGCCAAGGTTTCTACGGAAGATTAACTTGGAGATGAAAGTTTAATGCCCAAAGGCCTGACCTCAACCCTAATGAACACCATTGGGATGAGGATGATCTGGAATGTTGCATGCACTCTAGACCTCCTCACCCACGATCAGTGTCTGATCTCACTAATGCTTTTGTATCTGAATGATCACAAATCCCCCGGCCACGCTCCAACAGAATGTATACAGAAAAGTATAGGCTTTTAAAACCGCAGAGACGAGATATCTCTGGATCCCTGGGATGTTCAACCAACACATGGGTGTGACGGTCTGGTGTGCACATACTTTAAGCCATATAGTGGATTTCTTTGTAATAGAAAAAATGCATATGGTGAATATTACTAAAGACTTTGTAACCCAGGATTGCAGAAAGCTGATATAATAGCTGATTTAGGACAAAGACATACTGGTTTCATAGAGACACATAACATAAATCCATGTTAGATATTAGCTGTCTCGTTTGTAGTGTATTCGAACGAAACATTTCGTAGAAGATGTGCGACAACAGGAGGCAATCATCAGTCAGCCTCAGATAGCACTAACTCTTCAACATCAGCTTGATGAGTCCCAGTCCTAAGATAGAGAAGAGTTTGATCTGCTGCACCCTTTGAAACACCAAAGTGCATTGTCAATGACCCAAAAGAAGCTAAAACACCCAAAACTGTTAGCAGGACTATCTGTCTTAACTGATAGAGACACAAGGGGGAAAGGTATGTCATTACCCTTCAACTGCAGCCACAGCGGCGTTTACCCACAGAAAAGTACACAAACAGAATTAATAGAGATTTCCACAGAATGCTTAAAATTGTACGCTTCTGTTCTGTTGGCTTTATTTCTTTTTGACGGGGATAATTAGTATAATTGTTGAAATTTCCAGATGTTCTTTCCATCCATGCTAAGTGTTGCATGACCAGGACTTCAAATGAATTGAGCACTACTCCATTAAAGACAGATAGAGGCTGACAAAAGGAGAAATGTTTGGGAGGGACTAAGGCCTGATAGAGCGCCAGTGCTGGACTGATGGGGATTTCCAGCATCTCGACAGTGTAGCAGAACAATTAACACACTCCCCAGGACTCAGCACACACACAAATCACACACAGCACTAAAGCAGACTCTGGAAGATGTGTCTCTGAGTGAAGTTCTGGTTTAAAGGGTCGGCGTAGGACAAGACAACTGGCAAAAAATAAGAAAAGTGTGTTTATGAGAGCTATAGAGAGGGATGTGTGTGTCTGTGTGTGATAAAATGACTTCTGAATTTTAGTGCATGACCGAATCATTCAAGTTCTATCGGATCACTTGAGGTAAAAAAAATCTCCAGGTGACAGAAGGCAGAAGTTCTGAGAGGTTGGAGAAGAAAACTAACAGTTTTATCCAAGCCTCAGTGAAAAGCCTTAAGTGTTTGTCCACTTGTTGACTTGAGTGGTGGACAGAGAAATACAATGGTCCTGGTGTCAATAAAGCGGTGCATCTACCTGTGCACCAAAAATATGTATGTGTGCGTGCTTTTAAAAGAAATACAGAAAGAAACTGAACTTGTGTCAGTGTGTTTTGTACAGTTATTCAGTCCTAGGGTGGGTCAGAAACCATCAGGTAAATAACACCCATAACCGTGTTCTGTTACTATCCTTTAGAGTGGCATGAAACAACGAGAGTTGCTGACTCCTGAGTGGCACAACAGAAAATCATCTCCCTATTGTCCAGAAGGTTGAGAGTTTGGCAATCGATGAACTCAATGCCACAGCAATCCATGACTGTAAGAAAGTAAGAGGAATGTGACCAATCTCTGGCTAGAAATGATGTCATACTCTCTGTGGGATAAACTATCTGATACTGTATGTCCACAGGTTTGTGGGCACCTGACCATTACTACCATGTTTTTAAGAACATCCCATTTAAAATGAATTCCCCTGATACTGTTATAGCAACCTCCACTCATCATGGTTTTCCATTAGATTTTGGTATGTGACTTCTCTAATTCAGCCAGGCCAGACACTGCTATATGCTAGAAGGTCTGTGGAACATCATTTCATCCCATTGGGGTTGAGGTCAGGATCATGTCTTAATGGATCTTGCTTTGTGCACAGGGGCATTGTCATGCTGGATCAGGTTTAGTTCTAGTGATAGGAAGTTTTAATGCTACAGCAAACATGTTAACGTGACGTTAAGGTATCCGCGGTCTTCGGCCATATAGTGTATACGTACATGAAACAAGTTTAGTGTTTTTAGTGGGGTTGAAGGTGATGTCTATGATGCCATGAATTTATTACATAAAACTGTACTGTTGGATAACACTTGATCTATGGGTTTTTTACTAAATATTTAATGCTCTCGTTTTAATTACGCTGTAAAAGATCGCTTCTTCGGTAATAAACAGCCTTAGCTAAAAGGTGTAATTTGTTAAAAATTAACATTCTCCCCTTCACTGAGCTCCCATTCAGTACTTGTCTTGCACTTCTGACGAGCAGTTTAGGGACTTCAGATTAGATTTGGATATGACTTAACGAGTTAACGAGGACTTGAGAGATGCTGACTTGAAACTCAAGGATACGTGGCTTGAA
>NC_083464.1:8175000-8220000 GCF_030014155.1 Tachysurus vachellii | reverse complement strand
CTAGAAAAAGACGAATTTGACCAATCAAGAACGTGTTACATCTCAAGCAGCAATCTTGATTTCCGTTTCTGTTTACTCAGTCCATCCATCCATCCGCTCATCCATTCATCCGCTCATCCATCCATCCGCTCATCCATCCATCCGCTCACCCATCCATCCATCCATCTATCCATCCACCCAACCATCCATTGATCCATCCATCTAATAGGTTGCAAAAATGTTTTATCTGTATAAAGGCTTTTATTCAAGCTACTTACAGAAACAAACAAACAAGGTTGCTGTGAAGGACTCTTTACTCACATACGTTTAACCTTCTTTGCGTTTCTTTTACAAAGACGTATGCAAAGTGTCCACAAATTGAACTCCAACCGTGGACTCACCACCAAAACCGTGTGTGTACACAGCTGCAGCTGCTTCTTCAAAAGATAACACTGCTATAATGAGTAACTGAAGTAAAAACACTACATTAAAAGGAAAGCAGTTTATTTTTCTTGCAAACAGATTGCTCTGTTCATCTCGTAATTTGACAGAGAGCGGAGAGCGAGTCGCTCCTTGATATGGTTTTGTAGCCGGAGGCCATAACACGAGCCTTTATCTAAATATATAGTGAGATTTCTTAGACCTATTGCTGTTTATCTTTATCAGGTGACACTGCTAGCCCTTAACAATGGAATGAAACATGCAGACCACTTATAATAATACATTCTGATCGTATCGATACGTAGACAAATGGCATCCAGCAAAGGGACAATTTTGGATTTCTCTGTAAGAATGTTTCATTTCTGTAAATCTTGGTCCAGCTGTCAGATCGAACACAAACAGAGCTCAGAACGAAAAACACCGTCATTCTCGGAATAAAGGAAACAGGCCTGGCATTGGTTTGTGATATCTGGATGTAACGGTAAGGCTTTGTGCATTAGGAACAGGATGTGCAGCCCTCAAAGGAACCCCGATGGACAATGTATGACAGAAAAGCCCCAAATGCGTTCTGACAGCACCTGCCTATTTATGGCCAACATGCAGCAGGCTAAACCACCTCCTTTCCCGTTTGTCCCCATTAGCAGACTTTCAAACCTATTAACACCTAAGCAGCCATTCAGGCCTGATTCCAGATGTGTGCTGGCAATTAGAGTGGATAAAACAAGTCACGTAAGGCAGGATGAGATTTACAATAATAGGTTTAGGGAAATTTTAACTGCTACAGAACATACGGTTGAGTCCTTATTCGTTGTGATGCTCACTGTCATGAATAGAGATGGAGAATATGGATGCAGCTACATATTGTAGAGATTTTTTTTTGGTAAGTTTTGTGCAGTTATACTGTACAGTCAGCATAGTTAACAGATCATTAGTATGGTTGGTAGCTTTGCTCTTGCTTGTGTTTGGGTTTAGGGGACCCCGGGGACAGCGAGCTAAAATGCCATGTGCTCTGATCTACCATCCAAATCCTCGCACCATGAAGCTGGCGCCAGCGGTTTTGGCATGATGATCTGACGTGGATTTTGCAGCGTCGCCCCCTTCAGCGCAGGAGGTGTTTGGCTGGATGCAGCCTATTAAAATTCTTTGTAAAGCCGAGCGGACCGACTTCCGACGTAGATCAAAACGATAACGCTATGTTTAAAGATTTAAGCTGCTAAGCTTGTATATACCACTTTTCAGGAACATTCCTCAACATTATGCAACTCATTAAGGTTTTCATAAAGAGTCATAGGGTGAGATGTACGTACATATGCGCTTGAGGAGAAAAAATCTTGACTCGCAAAAATGCAACGCGGCGGACGTTAAAGCGAAATTTACTCCAAACGTCTGTATCTCATCTTGCAATCTTTACTAGAGATCCATCTATTTGTGTTCTGCATGATGTGCAAACATACAGATTAAAAGCTGCTCTGTGTAATAACAGAAATGGACAATCAATGAGATACAAAAGTTCAGGACTAAAACAAAAGGAAAAGCAAGTTTAATAACAAATTATAAAGTGCATTAATTTAACTGTAAGGAACCACGGCTGAAATAACATTTAGATTTTGCAGAGTCAGGAAAAGAAAAGTCCTGGAATTGAATTGCTGAATTTCTCTGATAGTTTTGATTTAATATTTTCAGCATGCAGGCTAAACTCTATGAGCTGGGTTGCCAGATCTGCATGACAAAGCATACCCAAAGTACAAAATGTATTATATTAAGGCATATTAAGGCAGTTTGTTTAAATCGTGCTTTCATGGGTCCTAAAAAAAAACAGTATTGTATTATTAAAAAAATGACGTACATTAAATACCTATGATTATGAATGAATGAAAAAAAAAAGAAAAAAAAAAGTACCATACTGTACATGCTGTTAATTTACACCTACTGACAGAAAGCAATAATTCACACCTGCTTTTTGCCCATAGTTTAGTGCAATTGAATGTAATATGTAATAAGCCACCTTTTCCATTTCTAAACCCTTTTGTTTCAGCAATTTCTCACATCCTGTGTGATTCCAACCCCCTTAAACACAGTAGCATCAGGTCTGCAACACACCAGGTTTCTCTCTCAGGTGCAGAATGAGATCAAAAAAAAGTCCATCTGGTCCATACAATATTTACTGGCACAGGACAGTTCGTGCATGCTTCCTCGTGACCAGTCAGCACTCGGAGCAATAAGCAGACAGAGAAGCAGCCATACAGGACAATGACCGGGACGCTGACACTCAACCCTTTCATAATAAGAGCAGGAAGAGCAATCTACGGAGGTCAGTCAGAGGGAGCAGACCTCATACATCATACTGAGACGTGACATGTGGCATGGCATTTTAAAGTCGGAGGAGGGGGTAAATCTTGAAGAGGTTAAATTATTTACATCAGGAACAGGATGAAGTGCAGTCGACTGCTTTAAGTGTGTAATGCACTGAGGAGAAGAGCTATTGATCGACTAATTAATTGATTTATGTGGAAAGTAATCGACTGCCAAATGATCCATTTGGGGAGCTCATTAGTTACAATGCATTATTCATACCTGGGCTGAGTCATGTTGGATACTGCGTGTGTGTGTTTACATATGTGTGCGTGTGTGTGTGCGCGCACATGTCCATACAAGCCTCAGTGTTTAACAGCCATAAATAAATAAATTATAAATAAATAAAAAATGTGATACTTTTGTTTTCTTTTTTTTTTAAAAATCGGTGTTTAGATTTTTATTTACATTCTCCCTTGCAGGTCCACACAAGCACACACACACACACACACACACACATACATACACACACAGAGAGACACCAGTGAGCAGACAGTGCATTTGTCACAACGCCCACATTCCTGGGATTTGGTATCTGTAAGCCATCTGGATTTTCTCATCAGTAAAAGTCCCCTAAAACAAAACATCCTCGGGATTTCACAGTATTCGTCCAATGCAAACCATCACTGTTTGACTATCCTTTAAACCCCCGAGGGAGACGGATGCTTCGGTTGCCCTGGCTTTCTTAAATAAGGCCAGTGTTTGCACTCTCTACACACTCAAGTCTATTTACGCCATGGTCCTGTGGGACGGTGGGGTTAAATGAAAGAAAAACCTGCATGCCTGAGGAAGCTGTTTTCCTGGGAAAGAGCAGCTCCATCCTGACGCTTGACAGCAACAGAACAGCCATTTCAAAACGAACACACATCTCCACATGGTATTCTGCCATGACCCGAGGCTCTGGGCAGCAACAACAGCTGCTTAAGTGCAGCCAGCTTGGGCCGAGATCTTACATATCTCACGCATCACTCCTGTGGCTGACGTTTTGAGAAAAGGACTTGGCACTCAGCACAGCGGTTTACAGCGATTCTTCATGGCAAGGCTGAAAATTACAATGGAACAAATCCATGGAGGGTGTTTGTGTGTGAAGGGGAACGGCAGGGTTGAGTAAACTAAAAAAAAAAAAAAAATCCCACATTTTTCCACATTGTGCTCCCATTAGATGCCATGCAGAGATGCCATCATTGCTAACAAGGAAATCATAGCAGGCAAAGAAACCACAATAAAAGGTGGCCGAGACAGCTTGAGTTTTTCTTTCACATGTGGGCAAAATATCAAAGTCAAAACTCCAGTAGGAGCATGCCTCTAGTTTATATAATGTCACCAACATAAAGTCGACGTGAAGCAAAAGTAACAGTTGTTAGGGGTAAAAGTACGTTGTTTGTGTTTAATATCCTCTGCTCTTTAGTGATCTCTCTTTTTTGCCAGACAAATTGACCATTTCTTGAGTGGAAAAAGCGGGAAAAGCAAAACATTTCAGGCTGTACAGTAGCAAGGGGTCAAAAAATCTAAATTGGAGTCGTTGGCCCTTCTGTATTTGTCCAAAAACCGGTTTAGAGGTGTTTAGCCTCTTCACATGTTAAGGGTTCAAAATACTATTCAGTCAAACAATGTTTAGAGGCTCAACACCCTGTGCCTCTGCCTCTGCCTCTGACTTCCTGCAAAACTAAAGACCGGCACACACAAGTGCACACTCACATTAACTTTATATGTATGTAAGTCAGTGGAATTGAACTCAGCCATTTATTGAATATATCCCAGCATTTTAAGTTAATGGCTCTAAAAAGCCTAACACTACTGAGTGAAGTCAGGTGTGGATGTTTGAATAAATGATGATATGGAGTGTGGTTGGAGTGAATTAAGCTAACATCTGGCCCACGGAGTATATCTCCTGCACGTCCGTACATGACTTCAGCCTTTATTAAGACAAGCAGAGGCAGCCCTTTTAACTCGATCGCCATTTTATTTGCTTTTTTTTTTTTCTGAAAGAAATGAAACGGACGGTTTCGGAAGTAAGAAGTTCTGAGAAACCTTCAAATCGATGCTTCTGGAAAGAAACTGAACCTAAGAGGAACGTACATACCAGACCCACTATAAAAAAATAAAAAATAAAAAAAAAGCATTACAGAGAAAAAGAATTGTTAAAGAAAATAAAAAAATCCAGCTCATCATTTTCTATGGGTGCATGTGAACCTGCTGTGAAGACCTTGCCATGCTCTAGTGGGTTTTCATTCTGAACATTTTGGCTATTCCCCCCGCCCATTGTTATATCGTACAATCGCTTGGCCGCGAGTAAACCCGGCCGTCTCAGCAGTATTCAGACCTTCAGACCCAGACGTATGCTGCTTCTGTACATCCCTGAGCTTCCATACCCGATTCAATTGAAACAGCTTACGGTGATGCATTTCATGAGCCGATATGTAAGAGCAGGGAAAATACAATAATGTGCAGGACACAAAAACTGAAATATATATATATATATATATATATATATATATATATATATATATATATATATATATATATATATATATATATATATATATATACACATACATACATACATACATAATGCACATACTACACACAAGAAACAGAACCCTGCAGTTATACAATAGAAACAGTCTCATCATGGCATGTTTTCTTATCATTTAAGGCATAATATATAAAGTTAATTCAGGATTTGGATGAATTATATGTCTTTTCTAAATCGTCTGTAAGAAAACGATCAAATCACAACAAAAGTGTTAACTTTATTGTCGTCATGTTCTCCATATATAATTAAAGCATGTCATGTCACATGACCTAAAAATCTTGCTTCCTGATGTATGGCTCAATTCAGTGTGTTTCCGGCATAACGATACTCCTTAAAAAAAAAACCATGTAATCCATATGTTCTAGAATAGAAACATATGAAATCTTACTGGTCTAAGAAAAAAATAAATAAAAATAAAAATCTGAAAAGCTATTATAATATTATTCAAGATGGAAATGTTGATTACTATTACATACATGTTCCATTTTATTCTGGAGGGGAAAAAAAAGCTTTGAAAGAAGTTAGTTCTTACTTTTCTGTTAAAAAAGTTTCTAATAAAGAATTCACAGCATTCTCCGTCCATCATGTCCTAACGCTGTTAGATGTTTTTCGGACGTTTTCTTGCCCGTGGTATACCCATGGGTAGAGATTAGGATAGAATTCTTTACCCATGCTTTCAAGCATCCAAAAAAAAAAAAAAACACACAATGCATCGTCATGCTTTTAGTTGACAAGAATTTCTCCCACTAATAAGACCTTGGATCTGATCCAATCTGGGCAGGTGATCTGGAAAACCTTTTCAGGACAATCTTACACCCGTGTAACTAAGTAAAAAAAAAAAACAACTAATGAGATTTCTGAAAGCCAGTGCCAGCCTGTGTTCTGGTTCGGAGTGGAGCTTTAACACGAGAGAAGGAGGCACTCATAATGGTGAACCGAATAAGAGTCTTAGTCTGAGAAACATTTTCTGGCACACTTAAGGTTTGTTTTTGAGCGTGGCTAGACTCGAATGGAGACTGGTTCATTAAATCTTATGACTTCCTCTCTTGATCGCTCTCACTCTCTTCCAGTAAGTGAGAGTGGTTTTTTTTTCCTTTGAAGCTTGCACAGGCAACAGGCAAAGTCAATTTAAATATTTTATTTTAGAAGTATAAGAAGTTGTAAAACTCTGTAGGTTCACCAGGTATCCTGGACCATCTATAAGATGCAAAGCATTAATCGTGAAAACTAATCCTAAAACCATGAGGATTTTGGCTGAGAATAAAGTTTGGAGTGCTGTTACACTCCAAGAGCTAAAGTATGAAGGAAATGCTTTGGAACGCTATCCCTGTTATTACAACAATAATGATAACAATGGGCTAAATCTATGAAGTGTGGGTAGACAGATTCCGGTAAGGTAACCGTCAGATTAGAAATCATGTTCTTCAGTTCATGATGGATTCCTGTCCAGCAGTTGCACTCTGACTCCTGACATTTATGATATAAGCAAGCCCTTGCTTTTCGTGGTCCACCATTTGAAGAAACTGCTAATGGGGGTCCGGGATTGCAGGTCCAAGTTTGTGCCTCATCCCAAGGGAGGCATAGGACCCCTTTTAATTGGGGTGGCTGACTAAATAAATTGGCAGATTATGACCTATAAACGAGAATTTATGTGCCCATTATATGTGCCGCTGATTTGCTCAGAAATGGGAACACACTCGTTAGCTACGATTCGTCTGCCATGCCATCATTTCCTAATTAGCGCTGACATTGGCTAGGCTTTACTCAGCATGCACACATGTCTCTGATGTTCCTGTTTTTCCTCCCAATTAGATGGCTCCATTTTAAGGGGCATGTCATGCCATGCTGGAAAACAATCCCAGACCCAAGAATAAACTTGGGAGAGATGATTTTACGTCAATTAAAAAGAGTCTACGCTTTATTGAACGATGAGGCTGATGGGGCAAATGTAAAATAAATGTCTTTTCAAATATCATGGTGATATTATGACTAATGTTTGACCCGATGGGAGAAAGAAAGTACAGCTAAGGGACCACTATAAAAATAATAATTAAAAAAAAAAAAGACCTAATGATTGGTTTTCACCTTCATCTGTGAATTCATCTATGATTTATTGAAAGGGACCAAAAAAAAAGCCCTGTGAGGTCCACTGTCCTTCAGCAGGGAAAAAAATGGTTAGTGGTGAACACAAAGGGGAATAAAGCAGCCAAAGAGCATGGCAACACACACACACACAAAAAGTGTCCTCTTCAATTTCCTGCCAAAACGGGGGACTGGATTTATTCTCCTGCTGCCTTTGTGAATCTCCTGCACTCCTTCTCTCCGTTTCGGACAAACAAAGCTGGGCTGTATTCGTTCTCATGAGGGAGGCTCTTTAGCAGCCCATCAGGCAGCAGGGTGCCCACAGGAAAATGGCGAGGCAGCAGGAGAGGGTCGGTCTGTTAAATGCACTTCACAACCACCTCACAACCACACAGACACACACAATTACTGCTTTCTCTCTCTTCCTCACATACACACACGCCATCACACAGACGTATTGAATGTGCGCCAAAAAAAGTGCCAACTAAGAGATGTATTGGAGCAGGAGGGAAAAGAAGAAGAAAGAGAGGGTTACAGGTGGGGAGAGAAGAGGATGAAAGAGAAGCGAATTCAGATTCATTTTTTCTGCTCATTTAAAGAACGACAGATAAAAGCTTCGGGTGAAAGACAATGACGAGTAATCAGAGCAAAAAGTGGGAGAGCTCAAGAAACGGCAATCTTTCTTCATTTTAGAATGACACAAACGCAACGCGAGCGAGTGAGCAAGAGAGCAAGAGAGGAAATGTTTGATCCTCTGAATTCTCGCAGCAATTCAACATGTGATCAATGGGAATTAGGGAAAAAGGATGCTCTGAAGATCACCAGACTCATATCTCCAATTGAAAGACCTGAGCGCAATCTTTCCTTGCTAGCCAAGCTAAGAACCATGAGAAGGGTAAGAAGGGTTAAACTTTTGGGGCAGGGTGCTTGGGGGGTGGGGATGGGAGGCACAGACTGACCCCATCTCGCAACTCTTCATATCTAATTGCTAAGCTCAGTTTCTTCATCTCTCAGAGCGGTCATTGTAACTCCTCAGTAAACAAACGAGCAGGGAACTACCAGAGCTGTGAGTACAGGAAACAGGTCCATCAATCGACACATTATTCTGGTTATTATCACCAGCTGCAGCTTTCCTAACAGACCCTCAACCCTGTTACAGAAACCAGATACTAGCCGGACTAACAAGGCTCACCTCTTGGACACCCCTAAATCCCCTCCACAGGCAGGGCAGTTTCACTTACACACTGGCATCAACACTTCAGCCCTGCAGAAGGAGGCCTTCTTTATATATGGCATCAAGCCTCTAGACACAACTCTATTAAACTCCACAGTTCCAGTCATCAAGTCAAGACAGGTATCTCAATCTCCAACCAAACTGTAGTATAAACTGTGTACAAACTAACAGCCAGCCTCCTGTTCACATCAACATGAAAAACAACTATGCTAATGATAATAAGCTTTAATCATTGTTTATCACTTGTTTGTGCACAAAAAAATCAGCTACAAGCAGTAAATCATAATAAAGCTCTTAGATGCGCGGTGCAAGAACATGAACAAGCACAAAATATAGAGTTACAATTCCAGCTGAATGGCATGCAGCATGTCAGACTAATAAACAGCACTATTCCTGGTAACCACACAGTACACACTAACAACAGGAAACAGCACAAACTGGAGCAGGGCGAACTGGACAGAATAATTATATAAAGTTGAGCAGACTGACTATGCAAACCACAAAAGACTGTAAATCAGCACGATGAGCAGCATATAAAGTTGTCCTAGAATAAAAGGTCATAAAATATTCTCCTAATCATAGAATATACATTTCTTACTCATATCTGTGGTGCACTTTATTGTGAGGCCTCACAATAGTTTATTACCTGGTTATTACCTGATTCACTCACTGAACTTCAGACTCACTGACCCAAAAACTGACTGACCCAGTGATTGAGTCACACACTCACTCACTGACCCAGTGACTGAGTCACACACACACACAGACTGACCCAGTGACTGAGTCACACACACACTGACTGACCCAGTGACTGAGTCACACACTCTCTGACTGACTGACTGACCCAGTGACTGCCTCACTCACTCTGACTGACTGACTGACCCAGTGACTGCCTCACTCACTCAGACTAACTGACTGAGTGACTGCCTCACTCACTGACTGACTGACCGGGTGACTGCCTCACTCACTGACTGACTGACCGAGTGACTGAGTTACACACTCACTGACTGACCCAGTGACTGCCTCACTCACTGACTGACTGACTGACCCAGTGACTGAGTCACACACTCACTGACTGACTGACTGACCCAGTGACTGCCTCACTCACTCACTGACCCAGTGACTGCCTCACTCACTCACTGACCCAGTGACTGCCTCACTCACTCACTGACCCAGTGACTGCCTCACTCACTCACTGACCCAGTGACTGCCTCACTCACTCACTGACCCAGTGACTGCCTCACTCACTCACTGACCCAGTGACTGCCTCACTCACTCACTGACCCAGTGACTGCCTCACTCACTCACTGACCCAGTGACTGCCTCACTCACTCACTGACCCAGTGACTGCCTCACTCACTCACTGACCCAGTGACTGCCTCACTCACTCACTGACCCAGTGACTGCCTCACTCACTCACTGACTCAGTGACTGCCTCACTCACTCACTGACTCAGTGACTGCCTCACTCACTCACTCACCCAGTGACTGCCTCACTCACTCACTCACTGACTGACCCAGAGACTGACTCACTCACTCACTGACTGACCCAGAGACAGACTGACTCACTCACTGACTGACTGACTGACCCAGTGACTGACTTATTCACTCACTCACTGAGTGATTAAAAAAAAAAAAAAAAAAAAAAAAAAAAAAACTCAGCCTCCAAAAATGGCATACTGTATTTTACAGGTCTTGCTCTAATGATCTATAGATCACTGAATCTCTTACATTCCTGGGATTTGAACTCACATCCTTCCAGGCTCTAAACACAATCATTACCCCACTAAACAACTGAGTAAACACATCCACATAGTACTCAAAATAGCCATGATGTCATCTGATATAAGTAATTCACCCACAGCATCTTTACCAAGTCTGAGCAATACCATCTTAACGTTAAGGCAAAGGACATGACAAGTGAGAAGAAAATGCACCTTGATTAATACAACAGCCATCAAAATATAGACAACCACATTATAATCATAATAAAAACCACCATCAGTGAAACATTATGCAAGCATATTATTACATAGAGCTCACGCATCAATCACTAGAGCTATTGCTCACTGCTCACTACTGGCAGCAATCACACTGGAAACAATGATTTAAGCAACGTCGGAGCGAGGACACCATCAATCACCCTGCATGTGTGGCCTTCTGATTGGATCTCCATTCAAATTAACAAAGCAGATTTCTTGAGAGCTGTTAACCAAATATCCCTGATCCATCAAACCCAGGAAGTGGCAGAACTGACAGAGCACAAGCGTTCTAACCTCGCTAAAGAACCACCCTCTGCTAAAAGGCTTGACCACATCTGGAGTTTCAGCCTGGACTGGACAGGAGAGTCCAAAGACACACACACACACACTCATATCCATATAAGAGAAACACATTTAAGCTGTGTTTAACAGACCGGGCTTTAAAATGTATCGTATGCCATTTTAGTCCAATTGCCCCAGACACCAGTCTTGAAGGTGGAAAATTCAATTCTGGACATCTGTATTGGTTTATATTGTAAGTCTTCATATGGTGTTGCTATAATTAGGGCATTTGAGAAGGTAAAATATCCACATCTTAAATCTGTTGAAATCTGAATCTCTTGGTTCAGCCATTCTCCCAAAAACACACCAGTAGGTGTATTGGCTTCCCTAAAATGCCCCTACAGTAAGTATGAATGAGTTTGTAAACATATGTTAAATATAGTGATTTATTTCATCACCCACCTCTACATTCTGTACGTCTCAGTTATTTTCCACTCCAATTTTATTGAAAGATGGAGTTTTTAAAAAAAAAAGACCTGACATCTGAAAAATATTCCCTGTAACAATGTTGGCTACTCGAAAGAAGTGTTTGAATCTGGTTACAGATTTGTGCTTGTGTGTGTGTGTGTGTTAAAAAAGTGTTAATGGTGCCTTATTTTATATGCAATTAAGCTCACTTTAAAAACTTCTAAAGGTTTTACAAAAAACACAACAACCATAGGCTTTATTGTACAGGTTGGGCTTTACACACAAGCCAAGTGTGTTCATTTACACCCTTACTGTACATGGCAACGGAGGGCCACCACACAACATTTAGTAAAGGAAAAAAAGATGAAGAAACAGTGCCGTGTCGGCCCTTGAGCAAGGCCCTTAACCTTTAACTGCTCATCTGTATAGATAAGATAAATATAAGTCAGTCTGTATAAGGACTTGTGCCAAATGGTGTAAATGTAAATGTAGAGAGCTGGGGACAAAGCAGAGAGTTTTCATTGAGAGAAGACATTGTCCAGTCCTGTTCTGCTAAGAGATTAAACAACAGCTATAATGGACCATCTCACTAATGTCTTCAGATCCAGGATCAGGATCAGGAGCATTTTACATTATACAGTCCACTCCAAACATCCACTGACCAGTGCACCATCATTATTTATGAACAAATATACTTACTTAACACATACGTTTCTATCAATATATAATACTTGTGTCGATACATAGATTATATTTGGAACTAATGCTTATTTATTTGCTTAAGAATATCATGCATGAAATATTTACATCCTGATCACACATTTCAATTTGTTGCCACAGCAACGTTTTACAATTAATGGTAATTTCACTGTGATCACGACTGTTTGGCTTCTTTAATAATTCAAGCATGATCGACTGCAGTATCAGTGAGTTCAGAAGAGGTTCGTATTTTAAACGGCCTGTTTGGTTTCATATTGTTGTGGCATACTGTGTTTATTAAGTCAAAACCATTTGTAAAAGAGTCATTCCGCTGAATCGGTGCCATCTGCTTGTAACTCTTTTAAATTGAACTCCATATTTTATTTTTTCATGATGGAATCTTATAGCATGTATATTTAACTGTTTAAAAATGTGCATTGATCTATCTCAGTTTTTATTTTACTTTTTTTACAGGGTTTCTATGCAGATGTATGCAGTTTTCTCAGTGCTGTTATACTACCACTCGTGTCCTTTTAAAAAGCATGTTTAAAGCATGTCGATTAAGTCCTTTGTTTTCCCCTCAAGTTAGTGTCTGTTTTAAAGACTTAATTATTAATCATTTTTAAATAATTATTTAATAATTTAGATTTTTGACAAAAACATGACTATATAACATGCATATATACATATATAGAACAAAGCATTTTGTTTTTCTTTTTAAAGAATATTAAACCTTAAATGCATAATTTTGATGTGATTTATTAAACAGCTGTAAAAACCAAAGTGGAAAGTTATTTAAAAAGAACTGTGGCTTATATCTGTTTAGGAAAAAAAATTAGTAAAAAAATGAACTCTAGATAACAGGAATGTGTTCATGATAGAAAACAGACGGCAGATGTGTTTCGCTCCTTCATTTTGCAGCATGCAGTACAATCTGCGTTCCCTCCATTTTCTTCTACAAAAGTTACAAAAAACATCTTACACAAATAGATGATAAGATATTATGCGAGTCTTCAGATCTCTGCATCGACCAACAGAGAAAAATATTGGCTTCCTTATCATTTCTAAGAACGCTTCACTAGTTTTCCCCTGACTTCTTTCTCAATCTCCATGTGGGATCTCCATGGGATGATAGACACAATGTCCCTAAACAAGTACCAAAGGATGTCTTGATGGGCTGGACATTCAAATCTGTTGACCCGAATCTTCCACATATAATGGACCTCAGCGTGTGTTTCACTTGTATCTGTGATGACGCCAGGGTAAAGGTCACTGTCCTACATCAGCACACACCATTTGACAACAAACCCAATGAACTACTTTGGCAGCGAGAGTTGCAGGAGCTATTTAGCTTTCAGCTGCTCTCTGTTCACCTGTCACACCCATTTTATCCGAGCTTGGGACTAGCACTGAGAGTTGGCTTTTCAGCGCCTGGGTTAGCTCCCTGCCCGGGAATCAATCCCGGACTGTGGCAATGAGAGCATGGGATCCTGCATCTGGGCCACCAGGAGGCTACTAAGCACACTATAGTGATTTACCCAAAAAATATATATATATCAACAAATAACATTAAGATAGAATTTATTTAACAGGACAGTGTGTTGAGACTGACTCTCTGAGGCATAGTTACATCATCATTAAATATATAGTAAAAGAAAACGAGAGAACATACTTTTTATCTTCTAATAGCTTTCAGAAGATCCCAATGATGCTATTTCCTTTTTGAAGTTGTGTGGAACGTTCCAAATTATTCCGAAAAAGGGAAATGTGTGTGTGAATATATATATATATATAATAAAAAATATAATAAATATATTTTAGTATATTTTTATAATTCAAATATTTAAGTATTTTGATCATTATATCTCAAGTGTGGAGAGTGGGGACATTTTACTATTTTTCAGTGTTCTAGGTCGTTTTTAATCAACGTTTTAAAACGTATATCTACAATTCGCTATTTAATCAAGGTGCAGGACACTTTGCTTCATAACCAAATGAATTTTGCAGGTAATTCTAACACACATTTATACTTATAACCTCTTGGAAGATTAATGGCACAGAATCACTGAAATGGCTCATAAAGCACTTAAAAGATGCACTCGGTTAATGATACTAAAGTAATTTGGACAGGATAAGACTTCCAGTCGTGTGTCTGTTAAGTAGCGTTGCCGGAGGACGTCTGTAGTATTTATGATCGATTTGTAGGGGTTAAGTGAGCGCTTTATAAAGCACAGAAATGGGAGTTTTCAAAAAGGTCTGCATGGCTGTAACATAAAAAATAAAATAAATAAATAAACCCGTGTGTACCACATACACCTCGTTTTAATACCGATGGCTTTGACCTTTATTATAAGAGCTTGCTGTAGGGAGTTTGGCCACGCAGGGTCTCATTAGAAGGTTACATGACCATAACATACAGTGCCTGTGGCAGGATATCGGTATGTTACCTTAAACTCCAGTATTTATCCATGTTCCTGTATTTTATTGTACCAGTCACCTTGGCGTCATCTTCCAACATGCTTGTGTTAACAATGTCAGACGTTGCAGATTTGAAACTAAAAACTAAACTAAACGTCCAAGAGACGGTTGAGTATTTTTTTTACATTTTTGCACATCTATGTGGAAAACTAATCCAGCGTGAATAGGGCTTGTGATGCAGGCTTAAATATATTAAAGTTTATAAAAAAAAAAGTGTGCAGTGTGAAGGTTTTTGAATCAAATGTAATTTACATGCATATGACTTCAAAACAACGAGTACTGGTGTTCCCTGTGTTATGCCTTTTCATACACACCATTCGTCTTTGATCTTCAACCTTTTAGCTTATACTAGCAAAATGGATTAGTGTAGTCGAATACTGTTTGCCAAACACAACTTAGTGAGTGTGTGTTACCAAACACACACACACACCTGTGTGAACTGCTCTTGCACATTGACTCAATTGCTGTTTTGCACACCACATTTCAATACCTCATCCAACCGCTGCTATTACACAAATGTACACATGTTCACTAGAACCCTCCTTGTTTACAGTCCTCTATTTTTGCACAATGTACTGTATATTACAGACTATTTTGTGTATCTGTCCTGTAGTGTTTTGTATTGTCTGTTTGCTCTGGCTTTTGTCTCTATGTTGGACACGATGCACTTTATGTGGCTAGGACAACTTACTTTAAGTCCTTATCTCTGTGTTGTTTTATGTAGCACCGTGTTCCTGAAGAAAACGTCGTCTCATTTCACTATGTACTGCATCAGCTATATGTGAAACGACAAATAAAAGCTTCTTGACTTGAACTGTATCGTATATTTTTCTGCTCTTAGTTACGTGATGTAAAAGCAGACTCTATATTGTCGTATGCATTGCCAGAATGCAGCTTTCCACAAGCACATCTCCTCCTTCTTCTTAGATGACGTATTGTGTATGTTTCTGTTCTTCACTTATTTGACATATGAGCAAAACAGAGAACTTACCTGCTCGATAGATACACAGTAACACCACCGGGGAGGAGGAACGAGAGTCAGGAGAGACAAGGAAAAAAAAAAGAGACAGGGAAAAGAAAAATATATCAATCTCCCAGTTAAAACTGTGCAACAAGTTAGACAGGACGACTCAAACCATAACCCTGATCAACATGATCAGAACTGCACTTTCAGAAGAAGCACCTAGGACATGAGAAATCTGCCAAGGGGCTACCAGTTTACATGTGAGCCGGATAGCATACGCGCTATTGACCGATTTGTCATCAATATTTAATGTGATAAAAGGCTAAATGGATCTGAGAACTGTGAGAGAAGTCTGTTACAGGTCAAAACTGTGGACAAGCTGCTCAAATGTACATTACAGCTCCACATAAACAGGAAAAGAGAGAGAGAGAGAGAGAGAGAAATGAAATGAAACAAAGCGCAAAAGGAAGTGAAGGACGAGAGCTAAATTTGAGGTCTCGAGGTTGCTTAGAAACACAGACTGGCACATCTGTTAGTACGAGTAGAAAAACAGGCAGACACAGAGACAGAAATACAGAGAGGTAAAATCCTGAAGAATGGAGCTGAAAAGAAAACACGCTCCTGTCTTTCACTTTTCACCCGTCGTGGTGTTATATCTGTGTTTCTGAAGGCGTCTGATGATCTATTAATAATTCAAATGAGAGCCAGTAAGAAGAGGGGGGGGAAAAACAAAACACTTTAATGGGCTGAGCGGGAAAGAGGCAAGGCCAGCGCTTAAGAGTAGTCTGTGATCAATTAATAGTAAACATGATACACAGACGCACTACGTTGTCGGTAAGAAACACGTGTACAAACACTCTTGTGGTTTCTCACACACACTTTCACAGCATCGGGTTTGCAAAGAAACAAGGAAGCTACAGCTCACTGCTAATGCTCCCCCATAAGCAAGCATCCGCTCCCCCATTTGCCCCCTCTGGAGAAGGAGGCAACGGTGTTTCTAGGCAACCTTGGATCCAGCACGGCGGGATGTAAGGATGGAAGAAGGAGAGGAGACTGGTAGGGGGAGGTAGCGCATGATGATGGGGTCGGGGGGAACCGCATTGTGATGGAGCGAAGAATACAAAACAGACGAGAAATGAAGAAGTGAAGGAGGTCCTAACCTGGTGAGAATCAGGAGCCAGAGCTAAATAAATAAAGAGTCAAAAACAAGGAGAGAGAAAATGACGGTAAAAGAGAAATTCAGCAGTGATAACGTGTTCATGTCTAACTTAACAGATCACAATCTTCCTTTCTTAACAGTCGTGTCATTCTGATCGTGGCTGGCTTACGGTTCAGCAGATCAGCGCTGATATCTAACACCTATCTAACAGCCACCTGCTTACACGCAATTACAGACGAGGATTAATTAGTAGCGGCTAATCGGCGTGTGCGGCATTACGCGTTAATCAGACTAATTGTAGCCAGTGCATACCTCTACACCGAAAATACGCTCTGTTCCAATTAGAGCCGCATGATGACGGCTGAAACAATCATCAGAATCAACATTATTTAGCCCTATTCTGAATTCATTATCTTATCAAGTTGGAAAGAAAACAGTTTCACCCGCAATACCATTTCAAATCAATAGTAAGTTGCCTTTTCTTTCATGTTGTACATCAAAAAGCTTACTTCAAATAAAAGCAACACTTCTTCAGCTCAATCAAATAAACCGATTGGGCCTCAATTAGCAGTAGACACTAAACAAACAGTCATGCGTTGATCAAATGAATAAAACGAACAGCATTATGCTTTAATGCTCCAGATAATTTATCTTTAATTCATTAAAGAAAGCCCAAATCAAATGATTCATTCTGCAGCTTTACTGTGAATAAATGCAAGGGTTTGCCTCTGATGTGCTGTATTAAAGCCCTCGATACTAATCACAACACCACGCACGGTAATACTAGTGATAGTAGTGATGTCACTTAGACTCCGGCTAAATCGCAGACTAGATTCGTGATGTCTTGTGATCTGAACTATACTCTTATAATTGGTGATGTTGAGCGTCGCTAACAGAAGACCAAATCGCATCAGGGTTAAGTATAAATGCTGTTTTTATGCTCTGACCTCCTCAACTCTTCAAAACTTCTTACTCAGCGACTCATCCTCATCTCCGAGTTCAGTAAGTGACCTCAAATCAACGTGGCTTCTCGCAATAACTGGAAACAAAGTGCTCGTAAATGATCCGCGCTGTTTATACAAGCATTCGCTTGTTAAAACTCTAACACTGACTATACAGTTCAATGATTTTAGTAGGAAGATAAAAA
Source organism: Tachysurus vachellii (assembly GCF_030014155.1). NCBI lineage: Eukaryota > Metazoa > Chordata > Actinopteri > Siluriformes > Bagridae > Tachysurus > Tachysurus vachellii. The sequence goes on along the minus strand of NC_083464.1, from coordinate 8,202,198 downwards.
TCTTGTAATTTGAATGAAGCAAAAGTGCTCCATCATCATAACATGCTCTAATATGCTAACCTCATTTACATTTGTACATCCTGCTTAGGTTCATAGGTACTGTATATACCGTTTTGGTCAGTGATCAGGTTTTAGTTTAATAAGATACAGCTTTATGTTAAAAAAATTATAATAACAATAATAATTTATTCATTAGGTCATTAAAAACAAAAAAAAGCCTGAAGACATAAAATGAATAAATTAAATCAAGGCAGACAAAGAGTCGTAACAGATGGAAAAAAAAGGCAAAAAAGAAAAGAAAAGAAAAAGAGATTACATTATATACACACACAAAAAAGTGTATAATAAATAAATAGATAAATAAATAAATAAATAAAAATCAAGGCATAACAAAGCTTATATTTAAAAAAAAAAGTAATAAAACAATGAAAGTGACAGAACAATTTAGATCAAATTTGACCCCAAGTGTCTCCATCAATGTGACAGATGTTACAATTTCTTGTCTGTAGGCTACACAGACTGAAACAGCAGAACTGAAAAATACAGTGTGTGTTCTATCGGTTTTGAATAACTGATCACACCAAAATCTCTGCATAAATAGCAAAATCCTCAGAAGGAATATTTCAGGATAATTCGATCAACATCCAGTAAATTCTAGCGAGTCGACAGCACTACAAAGAGAGTAAGAAAAGCTATAAACTCTGCTGCATGATGACGACGATGAAGAAGAAGGACGTGAAATATTTCACGTATGATTTATTGTACTCTGTGTATATCAGGTATCAATCCACACAATGAACGATCTGTGACTCTCTGTAGCTTCTCGCAGCGTAATTACTACATTCAACCGGGTGGCTTTAATTCCGAGGAGACAGATTTTTCCATCCAAAAAAAAAAAAGAAAAAAAAGAAAACAGATTAAGAAATTATGCTAATTTCGTAACGCGGCTCGCGTGCATCTTCAGGCAGATCCGTTTGCATACAGAGCCGCTCTGATAACGCTAGCATCGCTAATGCTCCGGCTCAGCTAAACTAGAATAAATAAATAAATAAAAACGCTGCTGAAACCCCTCCAGACATGTGTGACATAAACTACAGGCCTACCTCGCTACACATTTAAGATCACTTTACTGTTACCATGGCAAAAAATGCTAATATGGAGCTTTAAAGCAGCGTGAAGTGAAATGAGAAAAAGCCTCTCGGGCTATATATATGCTAATGACAAACCCGGAAGCGCTACTGCTATATATGAAGGAATGCTTCAAAAACTGAAGACTTTTTTTTTTTTTTTTTTGGCAGTTTTTTGCAATTTCATTGCATGATGAAGTAAAATAAGTATTATTAAGACAAAAAAGAAAACAAAAAAAAAAACATTAACACCCAATATAACAAACGTGAGATTTGTCTCATGAGCAGATGTGTAATGGAAGCAAGCAGCTAGGAAGAAAATAAATATCACATTTTGAGCTGCTGACTGGCTGGTAAATGAATGTGCACCATCAGATAGCATCAGGCTTCGCTTTTCAAACTGCACTCGCTTTCACTGCAACACTTATGATCACTGTTCACAGCAGGGAGGGGAAAAAAAAAAAAAAAGATGAGCATTTTGGCACACAGGCATTCCACTAAAACCCTACGGCATCACCAGTAGTGGCCTGCAGAGGCCTGGCTGGGTCATTTTCCTGACAGTATTTCCCTAGACGGAGCAGGAAAAGGCTTCGGTGAGAAGCTGAGCTCATTTTGAGATAATTGCTCTTCTCATCCCTTAAGTCTTATCAAAAGATGGCAAGAGCTCAAAGGAGGGGAAAAAAGGAAAAGGAAAAAAAAAAAAAAGAAACACATTTCATGGAAAAAATATTCAGAGTGCTTTGTGATCTCAAAGCATTTGAGCAATCGATAGTTAGGTCATTACGGTAGACAAAGAAGTGCTGTTTTATCAGACGCAATCCTGCGAGTGCTGAGGATTGATCAGAGAAGTCTAATTCCGGTTTGGGATCAGCTATGGGAGTAAAAGTGAATGAAAAAGAAATTAAGCTTGACCAAACACATTAAGGCTACCGGCACTGAATAAGAGATGATTCATAATAAACACTGCGAGCGTATGAGCACTCTCTGGGTGTTGGACTGCTCACCTGCTCATCACCCATAAGAGGAACTTCTCATCAGTTTAGGGAGAGGTGCGGCGTCTAAAACAAACAAGCGACTGTTGGATCTAACTAAAATTACTCAAGTCCTGTGAAGCTCTGGGGGCAAAGGAGATCAGAAATTAATAAGGTGGTGTCAGTTTCAATTTTACACTTCAGCCTCTCTTTAGAATCAGCGAACACGACAAAATAAACATCAAGATGTTACACACTACATGAGAAGATGGAAAAACTTCAATATCAGAGTCTGATTTAATAGCAACATCCTTAGAGAGGATGGTAAATTCACTAAATATTCACTGGAGGATGCACTGGACAGAGAAAACAAGAAAGGCTATAAGGAAGAAATTGAATAAATAAAAAAAAACAGACAGAAATAAACATGCTGAGGATGACATCCTTCAGATTCCAGTGAACTATTAGTCATAAAAGCTTGTTCTGAAGAGTAAACAGCAGAAGAAGAAATCGTCATAACGTATACCAATGACATAGAATACATATAACACGCTAGCCTTCCTATGCTAGCAAACCTGTCTTTTCAGGGTGCAACAGATCCACGAATGAACACACTGTTATTCGGTTATATTGTTTGTTCATTTTCCTTGTCCCTCTAGAGAAAGAGTCTTCAATCGTCTCCACAAAATGACCAGGGTGGCTGCAGGCTTTAATTCCAACCTAGCAGGAGCCACACCTGATTCCACTTGTCTAATCAGGTCATCTTGATTTTCAATCAACTATCAAGTGTCTCCTGTTAGGCTGGAAAGAAAGATTGAAGACCTGTGCCCTAGAGAAAAACTTCATTTCAAATCTAAACAAAGTTCTTCAAATATAAAGTCTCCTTTGATTTGATAAAATATTTCTCTCCCGATGAGAGAGTTCAGTTCTGGGATGATCACAGCTCCGTCAGCAGGACACGATGGCTCATTGAAAGATGTGAAGATGATGTAAATCATGTGCTCTGGCCTTCACAGCCATCAGATCTCAAGCCAGATGAATACCTATAGAAGATTTCCTCTCTATGACCATCATTTAAACATCAACAAGAGAATATCTTTGAAAAGAATAAAGAAACTGAAGGCATGCTGAAATTGTGGCCACTCACTCTCACTCATTTTCTACCGCTCATCCGAACTACCTCGGGTCACGGGGAGCCTGTGCCTATCTCAGGCGTCATCGGGCATCAAGGCAGGATATACCCTGGACGGAGTGCCAACCCATCACAGGGCACACACACACACACACTCATTCACTCACGCAATCACACACTACGTACAATTTTCCAGAAATGCCAATCAACCTACCATGCATGTCTTTGGACCGGGGGAGGAAACCGGAGTACCCGGAGGCACAGGGAGAACATGCAAACTCCACACACACAAGGGCGGAGGCAGGACTCGAACCCCCAACCCTGGAGGTGTGAGGCAAACGTGCTAACCACTAAGCCACCGTGCCCCCCTAAGTTGTGGCCAATAAAACAATAAACAATAAACTTATTGTCAGGAACATGGACCGAGCCAAAGCACTAATGCATATGTATGGTATGTACGATCCGGCATATCACCTATACAGCCACACATCTGACATGCGTTATCCATCTTATCTGATGATTAACAAGCTGTTCCTGAGCTGGGTGTGAGAGAGTGGGTTACAGTCTAAAAGATTTAAGACTGACACTCCAGAAACATGGTTTGTTAAAAATAACAACCTAATAATAACCTAACAAACATGTATACTGACTATACACCTCAAGTCTCAAATGTCCCGAATCTTCATTAGCAACAATTTTCAGCATGACATTTCCAATAATAATCTCACATCCCCTCGTAGCTCTGCAACAACCCAATCACGAGACATGATGATTGTTCAACAGGTGTCATCAGCAGATCCAGGTTCCCTCCAGAGCTACATGGGCAGGTGCGATAGCATACGTCTTAGCCCGGGTGACTTCTGTCTGAAATAAGTCGAGCTTCCCACGAGACGATTCTATTGGCCTCCATTAGTGAGGTCAGTCAGTGCAGCCAGCTGTGTTTGAGCAGCCCATAAGCCTGGTGTCACTGCCACTTACCTCAGCTCATCCTTCCAGGACGTAGCGGCAAGGAAAAGATTGCTAAGAGAGTGACGGCGCAAAGGGGTGTAAAAAAAAACACTAGGGTTTGGATAGCCTGATCCATTGGAAAACCAATGAGCGACATGGAGGATGCATGATCACATTCCGCTGCAATTCCTTTGCTATTGCATGTAAAGCGGTAGACCGAGAGTGAGTTGACTGGTGGCATTTCAGATTCTAGAGGACAGCAATCTATCCAGGGTGATGGGGTTTTTCAAGCCCTTCTTTTTTTTTTTTTTTTACGATAAGTAAATTAAAGAGGATAAATAAGCTCTGTTTGGAGTTCAAGAGGTGATCCCTGTCTAGTGCAGGATAGCATGTGCAGGATACAAAACAGTCAATCTTTTCTGTTTAAGGCGAAGGGAGTGTGTTTAAAGCTGGCATTCTGTGAAAGATGCCTGCTTGGGCTGCTTATAGTCTACATTATGGCTTAAATGATGTGGAACTCCACGGGCAATAGAGACTGTTCACGTTAAGAGAATTGCAGTTCAGCGTAAAAACCATAAAGACTATTTTATGGTTAAGACAAAGCAGCCCGAGTCACTCGAGCTGCGAACACACGGGCACTGGAGGCATTGAGATATTTTCTAGAGAGCGCCTTTCAATCCTGTTTCTATTGATCAGTGTGTGTGGAGAAGTGGCGTCTCGTCTGGCTGTGCGAGTTGTAAAAATGATGCATGAAGCACATTGGGCTAGATTGGTTTTACATGGGGAGGTTTGGTTAGTCAATTTTTACAGGTGCTACTCGGTCAGGATCAGTGTTGGACTTATCCTTCCATGAGAGAATTCAAGCAGTAAACATTTACTGTGTTCTGACCAACTCAGGGTGGTCTAATTTATAACTGGCCTGGTGGACATATTTAACTTTGCAGGTGAAACCACTGATATTCACCATACTTGGTGTTTTTTTTTTTTTCCAGGGGATTAACATACATATCCACTGCTATATGCATTCAAGATTCTAGATGTTTAGGAAGATCTTCAGGAAAAAAAAACAATTAGCCTGCATGAGCTAGACTAAAACTAAAGCTCAATCCCATAAGCCATTACAATGACAGCTTGATGTTACCTTATGTCACATTATCATGATCTAATAATAAGCAAACCATCATGTGTCACAAACATCTGGGTTGTACGAGTTTTATCACAGAAAAAACAACAGACACTGTCCTGAAAAACTAATCCTACCCAAATAGGGCTTTATGAACATTTATAAAATGTGGAAGTAGGAGACATTTGCGTGTGCATTTGTAGAAATCCACACACGCAAACACGTATTCATGGACAAATCCACAGCATATAAACAAAGATCCCAGACACCTTGAGTACAGTTATTTAGCATGCAAGTATATCGGTGCACAAGAAGATTAAAGTGACAAAAAGAACAGGATTTCAGCAAGCCAAACAAGCCCAGAGAGACAAATAAACCTCAGTGTGAAATGAAGTGAAAAGACCAACTGTATTAACTGCATTAAAACTAAGACTGCACTAAAACTAAGAGTGACTACGGAGGGAGACGTGTATTCCATATCGATGCCTCCGCAACGCGATCACGAGGCCATTTCATCCAAAGCCATAATAAAAAAAAAGGCAAAATAAAGTAGTCAAGCCTAACATCTAGAAACGATCGGTTATTGCGAGCAAGTGGTACCTGTATGTGCGACGGGGGATTTCAAAAGGTAAATAGACTGAATAATACCCAAGCCAATTACCAAGACAGTAGAAAAGGGCCAGAAGACAGAAGAGGTTGACAAATGATGCCAGCCACTCAATTTTCCCAGCAAACCGGCCACTGTACCTGACACTAAAACAATAAGAAAGCCTAATAGGTATTTATACCGGGCTTGCCAGACACCTGCCATTTATTTCAGAGGCTCTTTACTGGTCAGAATTGATTTCCTAAAGCCCATTGAAATTAGGCGGTTTGCCGCTTCGTAAAGCTGGCTCGATTTTTTCCCCCCTCCTGCTGCCAGATAAATGAGAAAGGAAGCAGAGCTGAAAGGCAGAGAAGTTAAAAAAAAAAACAAGGAAGGTGCAGAATGACAGAAGTAGAAAGAGAAAAGAGAAAGACAGAGTGTAAGGTGAAGAGTGAGTGACAACCAGGGCAGTCTGTTTGGACAAGCTGTATTCAACTTAAGCTGATCAAAATTATTACGTGCGCCTAACACAATGCAATCAAAATCATACAAGGGGGGAAAAAAAACAGACGTAAGACATGAATAGAAATTCACATTCTTATTTTTGGCTCCTTCAGGGATCCATAGCAAAGTGAGGAGGCCAGTCACAGCACATTGCTCCTCCCTTCCCGATACACAATCATTCGAGCCTCCACTGGGACAACAGCTGCTGCGGAAAATGAGAGTTTTTAACGCATCATTATAGCCCCGCCATGAGGAGACCACCAGGGAGAGGGGAGGGGGGCATTAAGGCAGAAAGGAAGCAGGAAAATGACAGGTATGATGAAAAATGACTTTCTAAGAATACAACTAATTGTGATCCATAAATCTCTCACATATTTAATGCTTCATGATGTTCAGATCGGCTAAAGACTCTGCAACAAATATAAATACCTAAAGCAACATTAGGAAGGAGCGATGAAGAAAGTCTGAAGTTGTGTAAAAAGAAAATCTACAGCACTGGAGCCAAACAGCTGGGGATGATGGGATACACATGAGTGATTCTGGAAGACTGGGGAAGTGATAGAACGGCAACAAACGCCTCATGGTGGTAAAAGAGAGCGAGATTTGAAGGAAATCCCAAAAGAGGATCCATTATTAGTATGAACACCTGCATCTCTCCTCCACTGCTCCGGCTGAGTAATGCAGCACAGTGTTACTCTCCCGTGACAGGCTGGTTTAAATGACCGCTGCCCCAGTGGACAACAGCAAGCCAAATGCAGACTGGATACAAAATTCATGAATTTATTTAACACAAAGCGGTTTTCCAGCCAGAAAAACCGCTAATGGTGACAAATGTAACGCATACTAGCAAAAAAGAAAAGAAAACATTGAAACTATGAGGTTAGTACCTTCTGGTGAAGCTAAATTGATGAATTTACTGAATGTATTTCATTAAAGTTTTGCAAGAAGAGTTATTTGAGAAGTATGAACCGGTGAGAGACTCTAATGGGAAAAGAATAATCAATCTTACTATTACATACAGATATGTACTTGGCTTCGGTCCCAAGACACCAAAAACATGCTTCAACCCATGATTAGATCTGACAGCTCTCTCAACCTGAAGAAGTTCACTTTCATTCTGTCCTTCACCACACACACATAACATAACACTTGAAAAGTTCCCCATCTTTATCAGCGTACAGAACACCATGCCGTTACGACCTCCCTGAACTTTGGGCCTGTTCATCAGAGAACAGCAGCATTACTGAAAGAGAAGTAGACAGTCCCATTTCTCTTCAGTACGCCGCTAATTTCAGCTCGTTCACAAAGACCCAACCGCTGGGGGAGTCTAAAAAAAAAAAATAAGCCGTCGGAAAGTTTGCCGATTTAAGCTGTGTGTCAGCGTGACGCCTGGTGACAAATTATCTTTCCCTTCTGTGTGAAAATTTGAATGATCCACAAAACATCTAACGCACATCGACTTCATCTGGGATTGCTAAATATTAATTCTAGCGTAATCAAAGATTCATTTTGCCTGCATTTATGTCTCCCTATCGACAACCATAAATAACACATCAAAGCCTGCGCTTGCTTGCTAACGCTAAACAACTCGCAACTGTGTAGGGATGCAAAATATATGTTAGAAATCAATCACACACACACTCATAAAATCCAAAAATGCATATATATCGTTTCATCTTCTGTTGGAGAAAACTCAGAAGAAAAGTATAAACAAAGGAAAATATATATTTCCAACTCGGAGAAGTAAATTCATTCTCATAACTTAGGCAGTGCTGACTAATATTTTTTTTAACTGGCCCATGGAGATTGCTTGAAATAAACATACTGATGTATGACTTTATTTTGCTAGGAATACAAGCTCCCACTGGGGTTTTTCCACATGTACACACACAGAACATAAGACAGGGGCTAATGGATCATGTTATTCATGTCTTTGTCATGGGACTGCTGTTAGCACATTTTTAGATATTGAACCTAACAGGCTTGTTTTTCTCCTCGTCCATAACACAGAGACAAACGTCTTTTCCGTTTCTCATCTAAAGACCCTACGTAGTCCGAAATATCTCAGACAAGAGAAGATAGAAGAAGAGAGCACTTGCCGTGGAAATATGACATCTCTACCGCAGCCTGTCTGTGAATTAAGGGCTCCTATATTTTAAACAATAACAATTAAAATGTCGCCATCCATCCGGACTCTGTAAGATTCTATTTGAACATAGCTTGACCTTTGCCGGTAATGTAATGAAACAAATACACAAGACTGTTTTCTGTGCCCGGGCTCAGATATATGCCACTTTTTCTCTCTGTGGGCTTTTTGAGCCATGTTTTCCGCTGAAAACTCAATAAACACTGACCTTTCCAGTCAGAACAAGAATGAAGAAAACAGAAGAAAGTCTTGAGAAGCGTGTGTGTGTGTGTGTGTACACATGTGAACATTACTCTGTAACATGCAGATTCTAGACATATAGCCTCCATGGGTTAGCGATCTCCGTGTATCCACCAAGATCTCCACACTGTCCTTGTCAAGCCTGTCCTAATCCTGCATTTTGAACCCAAGTACATACAAAAAACACTAACAAACAGCCTAAAGAATGCACCACACTTAAACTTCTAATTAAGCTCTCAGGGTCAAGTCTGATACTTTAATCAAAAGTGCCTTCCAATCGAAGACATCACAAAGCTTTGCTGTAGGGAGGAGAGTCCTCACTATGGCACATGAGCATGTGGAACTGCACATGAAGGTCTAACCCACTACAATTATCCTGTCCATTAATCGAGACTGGGCCGTACTTTCCATGAGGCTTCTTCAGGCAGACCTTCAATAAATTAAACATTCACTGCTCAGGGCCTGCACTTTAACTAGAATACAAGAGACAATGCTACTGTACTTCCATATATTATCTTTTCAAAGAGAGCCAGATGCTTCTTTTTATTAGTTGAGCATCATAGTTTATGGAAGAAAAGACCTTGAACAAACTATTTTTGAAGCACACAGCAAGAGATTGTCTGCTGACTAAGATGCCCGGACTGAGCACGCGCAGATGACCGAGCACACACATTCCTTATAAGGACCTTCTACTGACATACTAACAGTTAATTTAACTAGCATATGTTTACTAGCATACTAGTATGTTAAGTTTACATCTAAAGTTAGCATTACGTTTTGATCATATCGACTAAACCAAATGACAGATATTCCTACTCTATCCTTGTGAGGGTATTTGGTCCTGGCCAAGATATAAAAACATGCGCACACACAAATCTGTAGTAAATGAGCCACATTTTATAGATAAGTGATTATCATAGAATAGTCTGATTAAAAGCCTACAATGCACACGGGCCAAAAAGTGACAGGCCATTTATCAAGGCCGAATATGTCCAAGTCACTTTACTGTGTCTCTCGCTCATCCTCGCATAGCCACCGTGTCTCTTGTGCCTGACTATTCCACAGCAGTGTAGAGAGAGAGAAAAAAAAGATCACCGTCTTCAAAATTCCTATCTAGATCCATCTATAAAACATTTGCGTCTGTATTCTGGGAGTTGTGAGAAAGTTCAGATTGTAAAAGCACTGCGCTGGCATTAAACTAAACAAACAGGGAAAAAAAAAAAAAAACAACTTCCTCAATACACAAAATTGTAGTTTATCCACCAGAATACATGTGGAGCACTGGAGCAGCGAGGCTAACGTTTCAAACAAGTAAAGGATGTCTACACGGTGAGAAAAAAAGAAAGTATTCCAACACTTTTCTTTTTGTTGGTTCAATAATATGCAGGTGGAACATTCACAAATAAAGGTCCCCTGACAGATGAGCAACACAAGATTTCACAATGTGCTTTCAGACTAACAACAAGAACAGTAAAAGAGAGGATTCAGCAGTCAGTAAAAAAAAGAATTGCAGGACAAAATGAAATGAAATGTGCACAGGAACTGTCAGGCTGAAATAGGTTTCAGTTCCAGTGAAGAGAAATTGTAATATTACATCAAACAAAGGCATCCTATACAATTGTGTGTTTCTAACTATGTGGCATCAGTTTAAAAAAGAGCAAAATTTGGAGTCATGTAACGCGTTCATGTATCTACTTTGTGTACCGCTTATTACACACCCCGGTGGGATAAACTCCAGGTTCTTATAACCTCGAGTGTTTTTAAGGGGAATTTGGGACACCAATAATGGAGAGCCAGCCCATTCCAGGCTTCACACACACACATTCACACACTACGGACAATTTAGATATGCCAATCAGCCTACAGCTCATATCTTTTGACTAAAGAAGGAAACTGAAGTACCTGGAGAAAAACAAGCACTGGGAGAACGTAAAAACTCCACACAGGGATTCAAACCCCATAACCTATAGGTGTGATCCAAAAATGCTAACCACTAAGCCATCGTGTGGTTTAAAATCGTCCCAAATCTGCAGCTACCTGTACATGAAAACACACAACAATTCTCTATCCAGGTCAAAGATATGACTTGCTTTATGGTTTATTAACCAGAAAAAAACTGTCTGGATGATGATACTGTACGTTCCGATCTGAATCGTTTTCACTACAAGCTTAACGTTCGTGTTAACATTAGTTTAAAACTTCAGATACCAAAAGTCTTTGTGGATCATTTGCACTAAAGGGAGATTTAGCATTTTAGACATTTTAGACATTTTTCTTTTTGCCTGTGCCATTCCCTTTAATCATAAATAGGATCATCGTTCGTTTGCTAAGATTTGATAACACTCAGGATGAAAAACACCACGGCTGTTATTCGCTCTAAATTAAAAGCAGCCAGAGCAGGGGGTTTATGTTGATGAGGTCATTGTCTCAGGGTCGAATGGCAGTGTCGATCTGAGCCCGGTTTGGTCAACACGGCAACGGAGCTTTATTAAAAAGAGCTCGTGTTATTACACCAACCTTTATTATGGATGCATCACCATGGGAGGAGACCTGAGGTGAGAGTCTGGTCTCTGTTTCAAACGGCTTTCATTAATCACATAGCTCTGTGTGCATGTGTGTGTGTGTGTGTGTGTTTATGGCTGTGTGCGCTCACATTAGTATTCATGTAAACCTAAAGGATCGTTATAAATTTTGATTGCGGATTGCAGGATGATGATGGATTGTGTCTCAGTGTGGACATAATGTATGTGTGCTAACTAATTGAGCGCAGCGAGAAGTAGATAATCTAAATATTTATCAGTGTAGGTGAGTTGAGAATGTGTGTGTGCGCGTGTGTGTTTGTGACAGTAAATAGCCTCGTTGAAGGTCCATGAATATATTAGCTTGCTGCCATATATTTGTGCAGGAGTGTTCGTGTGTGTGTGTGTGTGTGTGTGTAGATAATAATCTTTACAGTATATTATTTAAACTCCGTAAGGTAATTAGCAGGAAAGATGACGATGTATGATCTCTTTCTCTCTCTGTCATTCCTATTCAGCGTGGGGTGTAAATGAAACTTCTAGCACCGGCTGCTCCTCCTGCGGCGTGTTCTTTGCTTGCCAGCTGCTCCTTTACGTGCAGCACCTTCACCACCAGGGGGAGACATGCTAAAAATACATCAGTCAAGTCGCTGCAGGAGAGAGCAGGGTGGCTTTTACACACACTGTGAGCCGAGAAAGCAGGCTGGAAACCCAGCACCACTGCATGCACGAGCCTACAAGCCCACGAACACATGTGTTGTATTATAGTTAATTAAATTGTGCTTGTATAGAATAACTTCTCCCTTCTTCATCTAGTCTGTCTTCAGGGTATCAGGTTTGGCCTTTGTCTAGTGCTGTCTGTCTACTGGTCCCTCTTTGTCTCCCATTCTTCCTTCTCAATATTTTAGTCTGTCTCAAACTGAGTCTGTCTCCATCTCACCGTCTTTCATCTTTCCTGTTTAATGTTGTCTTTCTGTCTCTTATATGTTATTAATGGCCCGTCTCGGTCTTTGTCTTAGCCTGCCTGCATCATAGTCTCTTGTAGGTCTCTCTCTTCTCTCTATCTGCCTATCTGACTTTATCGTTCTCGCTCTCTCTCTCCCATCTATTTTGCCCGCTCTCTCATCCTTCTCTCTCTCTCTCTCTGATCCCTTTTGCTCTTTCTTATGGTCTCCCTGTGTCTCCCTCCCAAGATTTCTCATGGTCATCCCTCTGTCTGTGTGTCTACTATGTCTGTCTTGTGTCATCTCTTACTTCTGTGATCTCTGCCTCATTCTAATCCTTCTCTGTCTCTCATCTCTTGATCTCATGGCCTCTGTCAGTATCCCTGTCTGGTTTCTCATGGTTTAGTCAGTGTCTTGCTTCATCTCTGCCTGCTTGCTTGCTTGCCTTCTCTCAGTTACTCACCGATGTAGGCTAGCCTCAGCATGAAGGCCAGTTTTCCGAGTGAAGAGTGGGCATGTTTGTGGAAAGCAGTGGAGTGGACTGGTAATTAGTGTTAATTGGGTTAGTAGAGAGCTGGAAGCAGGCTGCTGAAACGGTAATGCTGGATTCTCTCTTCCTCTGATCTGATAGCACATTATCAGAGCTCTCTATCTGTGTTTCCGCAAAACCCAATACAAACCAAAGCCAGCCTGTCTGGCAACAACTTACACATGGTGTGTGGGAGTGTGTGTGTATCTGTGTGTGTCTGTACATATGCATGGATGGCATCGGTGTGAGATCAAATGCATTCCATAGTAATATGGTAGCAATTTACAAAAAAAAAAAAAAAAAGGCATGTATATAAACATACTACGACACAAAAACTGTGATAAGAATAAAACAATCGAAGATGTCCATGCACACACACACAGCTTTATCATAGCGTCAGCGCAATGGGGAATCTATTCATCCAGATAACAGTGCAAGGCTGAAGCAATTTGTGCTCATTTGATGCATAATGAGCTTCTTATCTGTAAGTGGCCAGAGAAATGAGGTGTAAAGTGTAGCTCCTTCAGCACCGAGCTAATGCATCAGCCATGAGCTCATATCTACACACATATATAAAAGACACCAAACAAAAGCACACAAGACAATGAGTCTAATAGGGAAGTAAAACAAACAGAAGAGAAAGAGAATGTGCAAACGAATAAAAGAAGTAAATGTGAGTGACAGCAGGTATATTACATGTCATACTGGGAACAGGACGGGAATTGAGAGAGCATTGGGACAGCGCAATACTGTCACACATCATGCCTACTCAAAGTATGTCACGTTACAGAACACACTTTAGCACCTATTCACCAAAGTTCGCTAGAAATGTGTGACACGGAATGACGTACAAAAAATAAAATCTGTGTCCTGTGCCTGAATCATGAGCTAGTGGTGCATCATTAAAACTAACACGAGTTCGAGTTCGAGTGATGAATCAGCTTCAGCTGCCTGGACACCAGCTCTTACCCAGTAGGAACATTTCATTTCAATTAACCCTCCTATACGCTGATCAGCCATAAATGTTAATATCACCTTGTGTACAGTAGCTCCACACTGGGCAGTCAAATCAACTATGAATCTACAAGATCCTTTATGTCCTGTAAGTTGCTTGTTTGTCCAGCACAACCCACAGATTCTCAGATTAAGATGTAGGGAATTTGGAGGCAGAGTCATCGCACTGAATTCTTTGTCATGTTCCTCAAACCATTGCTGAACACTAAGATTCACACCCCATGCACATCAATGAGCCCCGAGTGCCCAAGAACCTATCGCTGGTTCATCAACGGTATTTCCTTTGGAGCACTTTTGATAGGTTCTAAACCCCTGCATACAAGGAGCACCCCACAAAACCTGCTATTATAGAGATGCACTCACCCAGTCTCACACATGAGGTGTGTGATAAGGGTTTATTTTAATTATGTATAATTCCTCCAGTAGCATCATGCAATCCATGTGTGCTGCCTTTGGTATGAAGTTTCCTGCCTACGTTGGGACCAAGAAACTGAAGGAACGCTCGAAAGAGTATAGAAGAGAGAAATAAAGAACATCAGTGATACAACAGGATTGCGAAGCACTAGCTCTGACCACACACACTGGCTGTTTACTTCTGTTCCCTTTACACAAATTTAGAACATCTTCACAGAAACATCCGAAAGAACGAAGGTCAAAACACTACCCAGGCCTCTAAGGGACAACCAGACAGAGGGCTCTGGTGCTGGATCAACTTTACGAGCACTCCAGCAGGAGCCATCTGCTGCGAAACACACCATCAACACAACCATTCCACAGAGAATACTCTTCACATGCAAACACACACAAACACACACACACATACACAGACATTACTGTATCTTTGAAAGATCTGACTACATTCAGATTCTGACTCAGCCGCTATACTCAATTTATTTGTATTTTTATAATTATGATTATTATTACAGTGAACTGCAGATGAATCATTAAAACGGAATGCAAGGGTACGCAACTGGCCTTCACAAGCACTATGGGAGTCTGGTCGTAAATACCAGAGCGAGCGCTATGAGGCAGCCGTGATCAGCTGACCCTCACGGCTCTGAACCATCATAAAGCGACTAAAGTGAGCAGTGAGGTCATCAGGATAGAAGAAACAAACGAAACCTGCCATTGAGGTTGAGGTATCTGCTGTCAGAGGTGGAGGAAGGGCCACAAAGACCATTACACTACCGATTAGCCATTGCATCATGCTAACAACCGCTGACCTAGGCACTGTATATAATCCACACCAGTCAGTGTTCTCATCTAATACACAGACTCACCGATCAATAAACGAGATTATGGAATGCTATAAAAAGCATGTCTAGCAGACGAATTAGCCATGACGGAGCGCAGTACTAGTGAACGTCAGCTTGTTGCAGGTTAACAATTCATGCTTTTTAAAACTGGATATTTTTTCAAAAAGGGAATTTCTTTAAACTTCTGTATTTTACGTACATAAAAGGTGGAAAAAAGTATATAGTGAAGCTAAAATAGAATTAAAACATTTTGGGAAATCTTTCTGGATGGAACTGGAGGATCAAGCGGTTGTATGGTTTTAAATCTGAAGCAAAATGCAAATCTTATCCAAATAAAACATCATTCTTTATAGTCAGAAGATTCTCCAACCACCTTTATTATAAACAATCCTGGGACAATTAATACATGGTACATTCACATGTACCTTGTTGGTATTATGGTAAGACTACAGCTAGATCTGTATCTTTCATCACAGACTGAAATCCAGCCATAGCCTCATGCCCTGTAGTTCAGATTAGCATAAAAAAAGCTCAAATCATTATTAAATGAAGCAATTTATCATCTTAAAAGTACCAAAATGAAGCAAAAAGATATACTGTAACCCCCACACACTGGGGCCAGAACAAAAAAGCATGTGAGAAGCTCCATGAAGACAAGAACCATCTGTAGACATGATCCAAGTGATTTGTAGCTTCTAAGCTACAAGCCAAGAGTTAATAAAAGTCAGCTTTAGCTCATTGCCAAGCATGATGTGTCCATTAAGACTGGATGTTCATCAATTAGTCAAAAACATGCAAGCAACAATTTCTGATCCAGATCTTCGTATCTATTTGGAGCTCACAAACAAACACAAACAGAACCTTTTCTGAATGGCATCGGTACCTGGTGATGTTTCACATTTTGGGAAAGGGATTATAGCAGATTCTGGAATAGATCGGATCGCAGCTTGGAATGTGCTAACTAATAAAAGGGATAAATTTAGGCAAACGGTGAGAGACAGTGAAAGAGGAGGAGGCAGGAAAAAAAAAAAGAGGGAGGGAGAGTGAAATCCGTTTCATTTGTAGCCATTTCATGACTTGTGTATCTGTCAAGTAAACTTGTTAATGGACTTAGCAGGAAACAAGAAGGAGACAGACACATTCTTTCCCTGTGTTCTGGAAGATGAACCCTGTCTCTTGCAGTCTCTCAGTACACAAGACAGGAGCAGGATGACATTTTACAGAGCTCTGGTATTATTGGAGCAGAAAAGCAGGCTCTGGTGGAAAGATTCCTGTGCCTGTACTGCATCAGTGAGCTTGAGACATATTTAAGCTTTTTGGCAGTGCCCTGCAACCTCCTCCCCACAAAACCCAGTCTTTTCCCTGCTTCTCCAATTCCTTCAGCTCTTCTGTTTCCTCCAACATGCCTGTCTCTTCAAACAATACATGGTTTTCCAGCTCTTTCATTTCCTCCATCTCTGCCATATTTTCAGTCTCCTCTAACACTTCCAGCTCTTGTTCATTTTCGTCTCATCCAGGTCGTCTGTCTTTTCAATCTTCCCTAAACTCTGTTCCGTCTCCTCCAGAAACTCCAGCTCATCCATCTTCTCTGGTTCTTCCAACTCTCCAGTCTTTTCTTGTCTCTTCAGTAGCTCCAACTCTTTTGCCTTGTGTCTTCTCCAGTTTAAGTTATCTTCTCCAGCTGCTCCTCTTTCTCCTTCTCTTCCAGCTATTAAATTTTCTAAAACCTCTTACTCTCTTTTTCTCTCTCCTTAAATATCTCTAACTCATCTATCGTCTTCACTTATGCCACCTCTTTTATTTTCTCTATCTCTTCTATCACTTCCACTTATTGTTCTACTTAATGACCTTTAGAAACTCCATCTTCTTATCCTGTGTCTCTTAGGTCTCCTTCAGATAATTAATCTCTACCAGCTCCCTTCATCTTTTCCATCATCTCTAGCTCTTCTGTTTTCTCTCCTTCAGGCCCTCCAACTCTCCGCTATTCACTAACTTCTCAGCATATTTTTTTTCCTCCTTTGGCTGTATACACTATAGCTTCCATCTCCACCAACTCCTCCATCTTTTCCTCTCTATTAGCTTGCTATTTATTTGATCCCCTTTAAGTCCACTATATTCCCTAACTCTTGCCTCCTCCAATAACTCTCCTCCTGCACCTTCTCCAGCCTCTCCAACACCTTCTCCATTAGTATTTCAGACTCCTACAGCTTTATCATGAGATCTTCCATCTTCTGCTTCATCTTCTCCAGATCCTTTTTAGTCTTCCCTTGTTGTCTTTCCGGTCTCCTCCAACAACTTCCTTTTTCCATGTTTTCTCCTAGCTTCCCTCTTTTATCTCCTCCAATCTTTAATGGTTCCTGAACCTCCAGGTCCAAATGCTATCTACTGATGAGCAGAAACCTGGACCGGAGCTCCCAGCCCATATAATGATTATAAATGTTCCTGTTTTGAACATAATGAGAGAATGTGATCAACTAGCAGCTTTTATTAATCACATTCATTTGTCATAAATGATCAAAGGTGTTTGGTGGACGTCGTTAATGAGGGTGATGTTTTAGAGGAAAAAATGTTTGGTGTGGATTCAGCTGTTTTCTGTAGTTTTTCCACCAGGGCTTATTGGCCATTGAATCCAGATGTAAGCAAGCATGATGCCAGAATAGCACAACCACGCAAAAAAACATTACCCAAGGAAACCGAATCTCCAAAAACACGTGGAATACTCAGACACATTTATATAAAAATACCTATACCAATGAATATAAAATGCAGCACATACATACATGTCAACATAAAGGCACATAAATAAATTGTGCCCTGCTTGTGGGGGACACAAAAGACACACCCACACACACACACGGCGCGCTATGAGAGAAAGAACCAGTCAGCCTGGATTTGGTAAAGGTTTGATCACTGTACATTGGATTTTACTCAAAGAAAATGTACCTCAAACCTAACACCACAGCGCCCCCTACTGTATGAAAAAAGAAGCTTGCTCTTTCACACATTCATATTTCTGAGGGTTTTCTGCCACTTAGGGGCTTTCAGTTTATTTCAAGGATCATCATTAAGTTTGCTTCAGAGAGCCAGACATATCGCATCACACCAAATTGCTTGATTTCCGAATGACACCGTGAAGCAAACATGACTGCCAAATAAGAATCAAACAAAACCGTTGAGGAGCGTAAAGTCTTGAGTGTGAGTTGAGGGTTAAAGGCCCATTCAGAACATCATACAGTGAATGAAATCTAGGATGTGACTGAATAAAAGATGTTTGGAAACACTGAGTCGAACAGCAATAAAGCTCTTGCTGAATTTTTATGAAAGGAGAGTATCTGGTTGACTGACGGCGTCTTTATTCGTGTGTTATAATATTTGTGTTTACGCATTTGCTTCAATATAAACAGGTTAAGTTTGATTAGGATTCTGAAGGAAATTAAATTTTGTCTCCCTATTACACTAGTCCTCCATTCTCACTGGTGGGTGTCGCAGCTAGCTGTTACCCAGGAGATGATTAGAGTGATTGTCCCTGTAGATCACACCTCTACACCAGGTGCATCTATTCCTAACACTCAGCTGTGCTGTGCAATGCAAAATAGAATGTGTGTGCGTGTGTGTGTGTGTGTGCATCATGCATATGCCTCAGTTTGTATAATTGTGTTACACTGGTCTAAAATCAGCAACATAATGATACCATATAAAGATATTCAGTGGTAGTGAGGTAAGGGTATATTTACTTCCAGCTCAGCTCTGTGTGTTTGGTGTGTGGGAGGTCAAGTAGATCAGAGAAAAATGATGGTCTCTGTAGTGAAAGTAGTTAATGATGCTTTCATGAAGTCGTTATGTAAGAGCAATTTCCTTCTCTTTCTGTATATAACGGTCATATGTAAACAGTAAAGAGTTGTATATGAATACCCACTTGAGCTCGTGAAAAACATAGAAGAGGATGAAAAAATAAATCCCTTTTCTTCCACATTATTTTTCATTCAGAATGTGTGGTTCAAGTGATCAACAATCCATGGTAACATTTGCTGCAGCAGCAGCAACAATAATAAAAAATGGCAGCTTTTACAAGCGGCAATACATTAAATCACACACAAATTTGACTGTGTGTGTGTGTGTGGTTGCACATACTTTAGAATGAAATCTACACCGTGTTTGACCGGTGCAGAGATGACACCTCTTTCATCAGGGTTTGTCAGGTACAGGTCCTCTACCAAGGGGTTACAGACACATGTCTCCTACACTAGGTTTTAGAAATACTAAGGACAAGCCTCTTGAGGCAGAGTTTAGATATACTCAGGACACGTCTCCTTCACAAGGGTTTAGACGTACTAGCAACATCCGTCCTTCTCGAGGGTTTAGAGGAACTGAGGACAAGCTTCCTTCACCTGGGTTTAGAGGTACTGAGAACACACCTCAGGTACAGAGGACATGCCTCCTTCACCGGGGTTTAGGAGCTACTGTGGAAGCACCTCAGGTACTGAGGACAGGTTTCCTTCAAAAGGGTTTAGATATACTGAGGACACGCCTCCTTCACAAGGGTTTAGATATACTGAGGACACGCCTCCTTCACAAGGGTTTAGATATACTGAGGACACGCCTCCTTCACAAGGGTTTAGATATACTGAGGACACGCCTCCTTCACAAGGGTTTAGATATACTGAGGACACGCCTCCTTCACAAGGGTTTAGATATACTGAGGACACGCCTCCTTCACAAGGGTTTAGATATACTGAGGACACGCCTCCTTCACAAGGGTTTAGATATACTGAGGACACGCCTCCTTCACAAGGGTTTAGATATACTGAGGACACGCCTCCTTCACAAGGGTTTAGATATACTAATTACACGCCTCCTTCACAAGGGTTTAGATATACTGAGGACACGCCTCCTTCACAAGGGTTTAGATATACTGAGGACACGCCTCCTTCACAAGGGTTTAGATATACTGAGGACACGCCTCCTTCACAAGGGTTTAGATATACTGAGGACACGCCTCCTTCACAAGGGTTTAGATATACTGATTACACGCCTCCTTCACAAGGGTTTAGATATACTGAGGACACGCCTCCTTCACAAGGGTTTAGATATACTGAGGACACGCCTCCTTCACAAGGGTTTAGATATACTGAGGACACGCCTCCTTCACAAGGGTTTAGAGGTGCTGAGGACACGCCTCCTTCACAAGGGTTTAGATATACTGAGGACACGCCTCCTTCACAAGGGTTTAGATATACTGAGGACACGCCTCCTTCACAAGGGTTTAGATATACTGAGGACACGCCTCCTTCACAAGGGTTTAGATATACTGAGGACACGCCTCCTTCACAAGGGTTTAGATATACTGAGGACACGCCTCCTTCACAAGGGTTTAGAGGTACTGAAGAAACGCATCCTTCACAAGGGTTTAGATATACTCAGGACAAGGCAGGGACTAAGGGACTACACACACACATACACACAAACCCACACCATCACACCACCTGTCGTATGTACCTCCTAAGTCTGCAAACTCCGAGAAACAGGAAGAGCCAAGGACAGCAACAGGATTATGATATTCTAATCAGTGCCAATATAAAAATTGGCCACACACACAGCATTCAAACACTATTTACTCACTGTGGGAAGTGTATGACAGCTCTACTTTGCTCCTGACTGAAACACCAACAGCTAAAACTAATTAAAGTTCAGGCGACAAGTGCAAAATACAGCCAAATCTCCTGCTTCTAGTCATTCCAGACAAGCTGGGGGCTCGTCTAACACATGGCGAAGATGATGTGAGAAAATGCCCAGGGGTTCAAAACTAACTTCCTCACACATTTTACCCCTTTACAAACATAACCCACAACATGGCGCAGCTTACGCTCCTGCTGAGAACTAAATATAACATCAAGAGAGCTTGTTTAGGTAGATTTTGTTGTTTTCACAGAAAATACAGAAGAAACTGTTCTGAAAAGGCCTTTGAATTTGCAAAAGCATCATCACAGCATGACTGCTCAGCAGACATAGTGAAGAAGACCAGAGGCTGTGCTGAAGTTAGCATGTGGCAAATCAAGGCAAAGCGTGTCTGTGGTCGGGGTTTTCACGAGATAAACACGACACTGTGTGTTTTCTCTCAAAGCACACATAAGACAAACAGGGCACAGCATGTATGTAGTTGAAGATCGCATGAGATAAACAGGACACAGTGTGAGATTGTGTCGGAAGTTAAGACATCATGTGTCACTTCTATTCGACATGGCAGTCAAAGACAGTTCCTAACGTTCACTCAGCAGTTCCCAAAGTTCACTCAACATTCACCGGAACAGTCCAGGAAGACCAGTAAATAACCAGAAGACAACAAGAACAGTTCTGTGCTACGAGTTGAGTCTTGAGTTCAGCTTGAATGATATGAATGCTTTTTTGGGCCATGGAATGGACCAGATATCAGATCACTAGTTCACTTTAAACTGATAGTTGGTGCTCAGGGTAAGATGACTGATAAATTATTAGCTTAAACTAAAAGTTTCCTGTTTGTAAGGAAAGGGTTACTATAGTTCCTCAGATATAAAACCAGACGTTTACAGGACTGGAGCACTCCAATTACATTAATTGTCTGATCACTTGTAAAGAGAACACAGTAAAAATGCACGTCTCGTGCAGGCCAGCATGGCCAAGAACCATCTTGTACGACATCGGCTCCTCGTTCACAGGTAATCCGGGACGATGACGAGCCCTGCATTCAATTGCACCTGAGAGTGGGTATCATGGGAAGATAATGAAAAATTGATCCACAGTTTAAAATGTGAAACACAACTCTGAATAGGAGCCATACCCCCAAAACAAGAAGCCCAGAATTGGACATGTGTACGGTCTCAAGTATTCAAACCAAGTGTGAAAATGCCTCTCTTAACTCATGTGCTTATCTCGCTGACTTAATTCTGGAGTTTCTACATAGGGATATCATCAAACGGTGTCCAACTACAGATGTAGTGTCCCCTACAGATTCAGAAGCCAGACTTCTGGCTATCATTCGAGAATTTGATATGTTCTTCTACTCAGTGAGGTTAAATTCCTTCCATGTTAAATTTCCATGTGTCTGAGGCCTTCTCAACTGCTGTGGTATGACAGGAATAAAACGCTGTTTGTTACTAGAAAATAAATCACCTTCTGCATCGCGTTACACCACATCACAACAACGTTGATCATCTTCCTATAACAACACAGCCGGAAATGTTTTACACTTACATAACAATTAATAACCACAAGCCCGCTTTAGATATTTATACACATCCAGACACTCATAAATCTATACGGTTTCATTGCATGTTAAAAACGTTCTCAGCACTATTGTTATACCATACAGGACTTCTTTAAAGTGTAAAGTGTACATTAAAAAATGTTGCACATTCTGTGATCATCAGGTTCTACACTGAGTTCATTAGTAGCTCTTGTTTTAGACCTCTGACAGGATCAGGATTTCTGATGCAATTCTACCCAACAGCAGTGCAACCTTACACTACAGTACTGCTCCCCTCACGGGGGCCGCTTGGATCCAGTGTGTGTGTGTGTGTGTGAGTGAGAAAGAAATAATATAAACACAGACAGACACGCCTTTGGTAGTGTGCAACAAAAGCACTATGTGCCTTAGCCACAGAGGGCCACCTCTTCACTACCGTAACAAGTTCATTTAAAAATCACTTCCCCAAAGGAGAGCACAGGCACAACAACACTACTGCTTTCAGTTCCTGACTGCTACACAAACGTGTGTGTGTGTGTGTGTGCTGTAATTAAGCTACCATACAATAACAAAGCAAGGGCTGAGAGTGTACAGTGATGATAACAGCATTTTATGTGGCATACACTTTAGAACAATATGCCTGAACTAATGCACATGATAATGCACTATTTTCTTTAATGGAACAGACAGCGGCTACATGGGAATATGGCGCGAGCCGTTCATCAAAGTCGGGTGCGAACGCTTTGTTTACTCAAATCCGGCGTGTGCCTTTGGATTTAAATAATGAAGATGAAGGTGAAAAATTGATGAAGCATAAAGGTTGGGTCACTGAAACACGAGCATGTAGCCAGGTTTTCTATAGCATCTAATAAACATGTAATCTGATGACCTTTTCTTAAAACACACGTTGTATATAATGAGCCCGGCACCCATGGGCTGGAATGTCTGTGGACTATAGGTTTCAAGAGAACGAGGACATCCTTATGAGCTCTTGGTTCAGGGTAAATTGGACCACAGGGGGCTATATGGTAGCAGTTCAGCACCCTAGATTAGGGATTAAGTTTAAATCCCGGTGGTCTTAAATACCGTATGTCTCATGTTACTGACTGGCACTGGACGTTTTAAAGCAGGTGCACAGGGATGACAGCAAAGAAGGAGTTAATATAGTGGCTCTTGCACCTCAGAGAGCATATAGTTTGTGGTAAAATTCTTCCTAAATCCAGAATTACCGCTTAATTGTATGTCATCTAAATATTCTAATTGACAAGGCATGAACAATTTTATACGTCACTTCTAGTGTCACTTTCATTTGTTTCTCAAATAAACTTTTGTCTTTTTTTTTAGCTCACATTGATTATTCTAACAAATTTGGAAAGGTCTCTGCCAGTCTCACTGTTTATTATTTACAGAAAGTAAAAAGTTTTCGAAGAAATCAGTTCGTGTCCACATGCATGTCGCTATGTTGATCCCCCCCCCACACACACTCTCTCTCTATGCAAGAGTTCTGCAAGAGTTAACCATGCCACTTCTAATGCAGCCTCATTTTACATACAGCGCCAGTCAGAGCTCGTCTCGGCTGAACAACGCGACTGTTTCGCAGCCTTGTTAATGTCATAGCCATCCCCAAACTCACACACCCCCATCACCATCTCTCGTGTCTGACTGATCCCTTCACCTCTAAGACAGCCTCTCCTCCCCTTACCCCTATGCCCTCCACCTCCAGGCCTCAGATGGGGACACGGCAGCGTGTTGACGCTACGTCTCAGAGTGAGAGTGTATCCGTGTGGCTGATTGAGGGCTCAGAGCCTTCATCATGACGAGAATACCAAAACAGGGACGTCTAGCTCAGCTAGGAACATACCGTGTTATTCAGAATTACTTTACATATATGTATGGTATGGTTCTGAGCAGTTGTGTCCTCATTACCGATTCCTTTTTTTTTCCCAAAATGGTGAAAAAACCTGTATGAATAATTTAATTATAGGGTCTAAGTAAATTTAGAAGAACTGTTCTGTTTGATGTTGCTGCTATGAGGACTGTTATAAGGCTGATTAAGCCAATGTTTAAGACTTCAACAGCTCTCAGTTTGTTGAACAGTAATTTAATTGCGGTAAAGGTACACGAACAAGTGCGAAATTATAGCATGAGCTAAAATAATTGCTCTTAATGGGATTGTGAAGGATTTTTAGAGATTTACAGTATAATGAAACTACAGAGCTTAAATCTATAGATATAATTATGGTTATTAAAAGATATTTCAACATAAATCTACTGTTCATTTAAAGCAGTGTGGTGTTGGGGTTTTTTTTGTGCCCTCTAAAGTAAGACATTATCGTCCTAACCCGATCGGTTGAAAATGCTTTTGATTTTAGAATTTTAGCTAATTTTAGATGATAACATTAGAATGTTCCTAAAGTATCTTTGAATTATTTTACGCATAAACGCAAACATTATAAACGTTCCTTTAAAATCTAAACCTGTCACACCTGATTAGATTCGATTCATTAACATCACTATTCATGATGAACTCAAGTTTGTTTGAACTTCATGAGAATTTGAGCTGCTTGTGCAACATGTCCAAAAACAAGTTACTATTCTACTAAACTAAAATATCAGCAGAAAATGCTTGCCTTATTCCACACACAGGTACGACTCTCTTTCTCACCTGCACTTCTATCTGTCCTCCATACTGGTGACCTTATTGGCCGTGAGCCCTGCCGCCTCTATGCACTTTAACGAAAACTTTTTTTTTTTTCAAACTTTGGAAGAGCTCAACTTTTGTTTCCAACCAAGGAAGGAAAATAAAAAATAAATAAATAAATAACATGCAGCCACTTGTCATTCAGATTACATGTTAAATGAGCACCAGCGGTTGAGAAAGAAATGGTAAGCATGAAAGCACCCCAAGTCTGCATGACTGCTACTCCTCATGCTGTTGCCTCAGTCATAGTAAAGACAAACGCAAGAGAAAACAACTATTGCACCATAAAATATTGAAGATGTACTGTATAAATGTTGATAAATGCCAATTGGACGGTCTAATATAAGTATAAGCTTAATGCAAGCAACCAAAATCTGACAGGAGTCTGAGTGTTTATACGTCTGACAGAAAATCAAGACGGCTGGAGCTAGTATTTAGCTGGAATAGTCCGGATGTGTGCGAGATAAAAGCAGCACAAGACGGCGAGGAGATGCAGGGAGGAGCGTGTAAAGAGCCGGCGTGTCTGGCCAGAGCCGTCTTGGGACGCAGGAGCTCTTTCTGAGCTCTCTGACAGAACAGATCAATAAAGGAGACTTCTGAGCCTTAGCAGGACTGAGACACCCTTCATTCCCTTAGTAGAGATCAATAAGAGATTAGAGAGAGGATCTACGCACCTTCCATCTTCAACTCGCTCTCAAGCTGTTTATTTCTATAACTTAAAATGCAGCCGGTCTATTTATTCCCACCTCTAACTTATCCCTCTGTCTCTTCTACTCAGTAATAAAAAAGAAAGAGCGTTTGAGAGGTGAGGGGGACAGTGGAGGTGGATGAAGTGGCTGATGATCAGAGAAACGCTACACACTGCAGCCCACAGTGAGAATGCCAGTCTTTTTTTTTGCCATGCCATCAGATCATTACTGCTGTGAATAGTCCTTCGGGTCTGGCGCCAGGCACGCGCTCACACACACACACACACACGCACATACACTAGAATTCTAAAAATCTACCCCCTACTAGTTTCCCACCTGCCTGTGTGTGTGTGTGTGTGTGTGTGTGTGTGTGTGTGTGTGCGTGCGTGTGCGTATACACACACGCTGTGTGTATGTATATGGAAATGCTTAAAACTTAAAGAGAATGTTTGTACTGCTTTCATTAATATCTATATATATATCTATATATATATATATATATATATATATATATATATATATATATATATATATATATATATATATATATATATATATATACAAAATATACTATAATGTATATAATAACTATAATATATACAGATATAAAAAAAAACATTGGTGACTTTTATATGTTAACGTGTTATTTCTAATTCTTCCAATACATTAATTAATGGTGGGTGTTACATTAAAATTAATCAACAGATGTTATATTTTAGGGCTTCTAATTAATAAATATTAAACACTGTTATAATCATCTTACATAATCATCATGCATCATAAATATATATTTTTGCCACATCCACTGATCCAAAGACATTCGCCGATAACTACAATAAAGTGAACGGAGCCAAGCATTATAATTATACCTAATATAAGTGGGGTGTAGGATCTCGACCCTTAATCTACCCACAATATCTAATATTCAGAGGCTCCTAAGTAATTTAATGAGGTAAATTGTGTGTGTGTCTGGCAATGAGACCTTCATACCCTGTGGCACTCCACGAAGAGGCCTGTGTGACCAGAGCAGACGGTGTGTAAGAGACATGCCGACTGCCTCAGGGCCACTCCGCTGTACTCAGACGAGAGTGCGTGTTAGTGACAGGTGGCTCAGGATAGGAGATCAGACTGAAGCCGGGGGGAGGATCAGAATCTCATCACATCAGGCTGAGTGGGTTTGGACCTCTGTGCAGCATTTAGTAATGTACAGTATTACCTGTGATTCTCAATAGTCAAAGGCTGAAAACAAAAGACTCGGCTCTCAATGTGCATACGAGTGGTTGTGTCTGACTCGATCCATACTGCGATGTGGGATTAGTTATATCAATCACTGCAAAGGCCATATTAAGGGCATGGTGGCTTAGTGGTTAGCACATTCGGCTCACACCTCCAGGGTTGGGGGTTCGATTCCCGCCTCCGCCTTGTGTGTGTGGAGTTTGCATGTTCTCCCCGTGCCTCGGGGGTTTCCTCCGGGTACTCCGGTTTCCTCCAAAGACATGCATGGTAGGTTGATAGGCATCTCTGGAAAATTGTCCGTAGTGTGTGATTGT
>NC_083464.1:8165000-8170000 GCF_030014155.1 Tachysurus vachellii | reverse complement strand
TCACTGAGTGAAGAAACCTTTTGTTCAATAAATGTTCTTCTTCCTGCTTTAAAGTCATATTCAGAAACTTTGACAGAAGTTAGTTAGCTTAAACTGAAAAAGCCAAACAAAAAAAAAATCCATTCCTTCATCCGTCCTGCCGAAAGCCAGGAAGCCAAAACATTTTTCTGCCAGATTTACGACGTCACCAAAAATACCGGGTTAGTGACAAAATGTTGAGTTTTTTTTTTTATCATATATTTCAAATGCCTTTGGTTGCATCTTATTTTTTGTCAGTATTCATACCAAGTCACTGTATAAGTATTATTATTGTTGTTATTATTAGTAGCAGCTTTATTTATGTTGTTAACTTCCCTTCATCAAGCATGCCCAGGTAAGTAATACAAGGCAACACCGCCATCAACAGGACAGAAGAGTCACTGCTACAGCAGCACACAAGAACTCTTGGCTCCAAGTTGAACTCTAACCTCATTTTAAGCCCAGATGAAGAACACAGTACAAACAGGAGATCGCTATATATGATAAACTGCTACGTTATCGCCATTTGTTTGACGCCCTTATCCAGAGTGATTTGTATTTTTATCTCATTTTATATGAAAGGGCAAATTGAGGGTTAGGAACCTTGTTCAGGGGTCCAGCAGTGGTGGATTGGTGGACCTGGAATTCAAACGCACAACCCTAACCACTAAACAACCACATCCCATAATACTATTAAAGTATCAAGAAGGATCATGCACACGGAAAACAAAAATAAATAAATAAATAAATAAATGTCACTAAAAGGACAGAGATCTAAAGAGACATCTAACATGTCCTGACAGTGAGAGTCAGAGAACTGAGGAACAACTCATCATTGTGTGTGTGTGTGTGTGTGTGTGTGTGTGTGTGTGTGTGCGTGTTCTGTGCTCCAAGGATGTTGGGAGACCCCAGCAGGGGCTCCTGAACTGTCAGTTTTGCTTAAGAGCAACAATCATGACTGACCCAAATCTGCTAATATTTGGATGTGTGTGTGTGTGTGTGTGTGTGTGTGTGTGTGTGTGTGTGTGTGTGTTAACCCGATGGTCTACTACCAAACAGGCCTTTACTATCAGCACATCTGATGCAGTGTTTCACCACAAACGCCCGTCTGAAACTGACAGCTGTCACCTGAGACAAACGCCTCTGTCTGATGACACGCCCGTATGTGTGTGTGCCTGCTTGCGTGACTGAGGGTGTGTTTCACCGGATTCTGGCAGGGGATCGAGCTCCCTGGTGTTACAGACACTAGACCTCGTAAGCAGAAGTGTCACAAATCATTTCCGGACGGATATAAAACGTCTCGCTGCTAGGAAGCAGCGGTCTGTCTAACTGTGACAGCGACGTGACTGATTTAATATACTTTAGTCCTGAAAGATTCAAAACGCTGAGTGCTGCTGAAATATCTGAACTGGGACGATGACTCTGTATATCATCAGTCACACCCATCTTTCATATAACGTTTAAAGTCTACGCCTCTGGGCTTGTGTTTCGATCAGAAGAAGAGTTTATGCGGTAGGACAAGACGCTTTGTGGAGCTCTGCTTTTTCTGCCTAATCGAGGGAGAACTGGAGCAGCCACAAAAACGACGAAGCTGCAAAGAAGATTCATGGAAAGAATTATATTGTCAGCTAGTAAATCCGTCAATGATAGCAAGAAAAATAATTGTGCAGCATGACAAATTTAATCTGCCAAAAGTACAAAATCCTTTATATAAATCTAGGTAAATCCTATATATAATCATGCTTTAAACAGCACAACAGTCACATCAATTAACGTTTGTTGGTGTTTCTGTGGGTATGTGCCGTCACGTGTGTAAGTGGCTACTACTAATAATAATAAAGGAGATAATAAATGAGAATGATGCTGTCCTTTTCCACAAATACCTCAGGTTTTCAGCTCATAGTTCCACTCAGGCACACATAATAAATTCTGCATGAGAGAAACTGTTGGATTTCAGAGCATTTCCAGCATTTGGCAGACGCACTTATCCAGAGTGACTTACATTTTTGCGTCATTTTTTATACAACTGAGTAATTGAAAATTAAGGGCCTTGCTCAGGGGCCCAGCAGTGACAGCCTTGTGGACGTGGGATTCGAACTCACAACCTTAAGGTGTAGTCAAACACCTTAAACCACTAGGCTATGACATCCCTAATGCATTACATTAATATGTCCAAATTAAGAAACTATCGGTCGCTATTTTCATGTTAGTAGCTAAATAGAAACTTTTTTCCCTTTTCTGATACTAAAACCTTGAGTATCAGTCGATCCCAAGCTTTAAAATGAATCATTTCACCTAATACCCACACACAAACAGCTCAAACACCCGAGCACAACAGGAACAAATACAAAACGATCAAGATGACTGACACAAAACCGTCCGAGCTCCGTTTATGTGACCTAATTAATATCATACATGGATTTCCTTCTCAAATCTAATCCAGATCCTGGATATTGAATCAGTATCACATCTCTGAGTAACCATCAAATCCAGCTTTGTAGCAGGACAGCTCAGTAGTTTTGTCCTTGCTGACTACAATCCATCAACACTTTGTAGCACTGTGCATTGATATGCTGTTGCAGGCTCACTTCAAAAACTCCCTGACGATACAGTTCGTCTCGGCGCCGCCTTTAAGCCCCTTCAAGTGGAGCACAGAATAATGACTTTCAATGTCGGAGACTGGCTTCAAGCGCTGCTGCGACGGTCTGAGTCTTTAGATCGAGATCGCAGCGGGTCCAGGGCTCCTTCAAACTGCATACAGATGATTATTTACATGATGCGATTGACAGATTTACTTTTTCAATCGCTGGAAGGTGCATTAGGGAGTCTGAGGTTGTGTGTTTACCGTCTCCTCACCTGCCTCTCTGCATGCGGAACAGACTGTGTATCTCCTCAGCTGTATTATAAATGTATGATTGTTTTGTCTGACTTTCTGTGCATCTCTCTCCCTCTCTCTCAATCATTCACACACACACACAAACACACACACAGTTTGTGATTAGATGCCAGTCCGTACAGTCAGTCTATTTCAAGATCTTTGATGTCTTTAATATGTGAAATCAACCATAACCACAAACATACACACACACACACACACACACTGCTCCACTCTTCTATATCCCATTTCCCTTTGCTCCTTAATCCTAATATCTGTGTGAAAGAAAATATAGTGGAAAGGTGTGTGAGACGGAGCGAAGTTGAGCGAGGGTGAGAGAAAGAGAGCGAGACAGACGTACAGAAAAATAGCAAGAGAGAGAGAGAGCGCACAAAAAAGCAGAAGAGGCAGATAGAGAGAGAAAATAGAGAGAGAGAGAGAGAGAGACAGAGACAGAAAAAGAGCAAACAAGCAGAGAGAGATAGAAAGAGAGAGCGTGCAAAAAAGCAGAAGAGGCAGATAGAGAGAGAAAAATAGAGAGAGAGAGAGAGAGAGAGAGAGAGAGAGAGAAAGCAAAAAAAGAACAAGAGAGGCAAGACAGAGAGAGTGATGGAGAAACAGAGCAAAAACTAGCACGCATGAGAGAGAGAGAGAGAGAGAGAGAGAGAGAGAGAGAGAGAGAGAGAGAGAGAGAGAGAGAGCAAAAAAGAGCATGCATGACAGAGAGAGAGAGAGAGAGAGAGAGAGAGAGAGAGAGAGAGAGAGAAAGCCTGTAGTATAGTGTTGCCTTTTCTCAGAGAAAGCGCTATATTGATTAAATGACAGATGAGATAAACAGACCTCTCCTTAGTGGCCGCTTCTTCTATGAAGAACTACCCAGGAAGTAAGCCTGTGTGTGTGTGTGTGTGTGTGTGTGTGTGTGTGTGTGTGTGTGTGCGTGCGTGTGTTGCACTACAAGCAGAATGAACATTTCAATACATCCAAACATACATTTTCTAAAGACGAAGACCTTTTTTATAAATTGAGGTGTACATGCGCACACACACACACACACACACACACACACACACACACACACACACTTACACTTTCGCGCTCTCTTTCTCTCCCTCTCGCTCATAAGCACAGCAATAATTTTCATATTTTCTGCTGGATAGAAGCCTGCCAGTCTGCAGCAGCTGCTCTGTGCTTTGGAGTTTCCCCAATTAAACCTCACTGCATGAGCTACAGCACGGCTCATGCCCTCTCGCCACTCTGGCACTGTAACCATAGCGATGGCCCTA
This sequence comes from Tachysurus vachellii, assembly GCF_030014155.1. Classification (NCBI taxonomy): domain Eukaryota; kingdom Metazoa; phylum Chordata; class Actinopteri; order Siluriformes; family Bagridae; genus Tachysurus; species Tachysurus vachellii. The sequence goes on along the minus strand of NC_083464.1, from coordinate 8,165,824 downwards.
CAGTCATTTCAAGAAACTCAGAGCCAATCAGCATTCTCGAAAAGACACCTCTACTCACAGATGTGCTGTTAACACCATGTTTAATCACAGAGCACAGGGAAAGGCCATGTTATTGGTGTCAGTGCCATCTAGTGGTGATACCGGTGAACAGCACTGATGATCCACGAGCAGCCTTCAGCATCACATGGTAATGTTGGAGGTGCTGCAATGCTAGGAGATGACTAGGAAGAAGTCTATATGTAGCAAAATATTAAAAAAAAATAGAAAATACAAATATAACAAAAGTTTGTGACTACAAATACATGTATTGGAGTCTGCATTAAAACTTTAGCTATAAACACACAAACATCAACAGAGAAGAGAAATAAATGCTTTATATATATGAGGAAAATGCAATAAGTAAATGCTAGACATTTATATACATATTAAACAAGCTATAAAATCTGCACGTCAACACAACATTCAAAACAACAAGCCTCCTGTCTTGAAAAGTCGTAGCTCATGGCGGCTATTTATTTTATCACCTGCAGTTAGACAGAGTGCTGGAGGTGCTGGAGCAGCTTCACCCCCTGACTTCCTCCATCCCTGACTACAGGAACCAACTTCCAAAAACGCTCGCTCGACAAAACCGGAAAGATTTTGAGTTGCTTGTGAGTGTATCGGACCATCGGGATGCTCCCTGTGTGTAATTACAGAGCTCCGACTGTGATGCTGTTCGACCATCAAGCCATTAATAGAGAGGAGAAATAAACAGACGTCACCAGAAATATCAAATTATAGTGTGTGTGTGTGTGTGTTGGTGGAGGGGTTTCTTTCCCTTGACC